>NC_089844.1:17579672-17879672 GCF_035609145.1 Eleutherodactylus coqui
GGAGGTGCAATCAGCTCTGATGTCGCAAATGGCGCCACCAGCGGGGGGCATCCAGGGCTAAGCGCCCAAAAAGGTTGTATAGCCCAGAGGGTTATTCAGATTTCGAAAGAAGCTTGATCGGGACAGAGCCGGAGGATCCAGTGCCCGAAGAGTCCTCAGATGAAGAGTATTACAAAAAAATATTTCATCAGGAGGATTTAGCAGAGCTCATTAAATCGGTGAGGGCCACCCTCAAAATGGAGGAACCCAGAGAGCCGTGTACAATCCGGGATAAGATTTTCGGGGGATTAGGGGAAAGGCACAGACATACTTTCCCGATTCACAATAACATCTCCAAACTAATTCAGAAGGAATGGAAAACCTGACGTGGGATCTTTCTCCTCCAGGGTAGTGAAAAGGCGATACCTCCTTCGAGGATGAAGTGCAAGCTGGGAAGAGCTACTCAGAGTTGATCTCCCGGTGGCCAAGGTGGCGAAAAGAACAACCCTTTTTTTTTTTTGAGGACGCCACGCAATTAAGAGACCCGATGGATCGGAAGTCCGAGGGCCTCCTGAGAAGATCCTGGGAAGCAGTGGCTAGTACTCTGACCAGGGGTTGCAGCCACATGTGTGGCCAGAGAACAACCAATAGTATCTACCAAAAAATCTGGAAGTTTATCTCATGGAGGCAGGGAACAGAATCTCTGGGTTCTTTTCCAGACATCCCCTCAATCCTGGAGTTCTTGCAGGAGGGCTTGGATATGGGCCTCTCCCCAAGCACCTTAAGAGTTCAGGTCGCGGCCCTTAGTGCTCTATTCGACACCAAGTTATCAGAGCAGGTGTATAACCAGATTCCTGACAGCAGCGGATAGGTTACAACTAAATTGGGTTCTGAAGGCTATGTCAGCAGAACCCTTCAATCGAATCGCTTTCAATAAGGATGCTCACGATCAAAACAGTCTTCCTGGTAGCCATTACCTCAGCAAGACCCGTTAGTGAACTGCAGGCCCTATCCATCCGCCACGCGTTCCTTAACATCACGGACACAATAGTGTTCAAATCAGACCCAGCCTTCATGCCGAAGGTGGTGTCACCCTCCCATAGAGTTCAGAATGTAGTGATTCCCTCGTTCTTTGATTAAACCTAAAGGACGAGGGGGGGAAAAGCCCTAAATTGTCTGGACGTCAGGAGATCGGTCCTGAGTTGCATTGACACCACAAGTCACTGGAGGCGGGACGACAATTTTTTCATCCAGTTCTTTGGCCCCAATAAAGGGAGCAAAGGTGGAGTCGCCTGGCCATTCCAGAATCCTATAGGGCCCTGGGTAAGAAGTCCCCTCTGTTCTTAAAGCCCACTCCACAAGGGCAGTGGCGTCTTCATGGGCCGCGCATAGTTTAGCGTCCGTTGAACAAATATGCAAGGCCGCAGTTTGGAAGAAGCCGCACACTTTTGTCCAGCACTACAGGGTAAATGTGCAGCTGGACGAGGACATGGCCTTTGGACATAAGGTCCTCTCGGCAGCAATCCCACCCTGAGAAATTTAGTTGGTACGTCCCAAGTGGTGCGGCCATAGAAACGACTGGGAAAAAGGTGATCATACCTACCTGATGATCGGGTTTTTAGGAGTCTCCACGACAGCACCCGTACATTTACTACCCCACCCCAAAAAAATAAAAAAAATTAGAGGATATATATTTAAAGAAGTACTAGGAAAAATTTTATAAAATATCATTTCCATTTTAAAAAGTGTTTTTTAGGCTAAAATCCCAGTTAGGTAAAGATTTTAGATTAAGCTCCTCACCCGGCAATTCGTTAGAAACCACTGAGGAAGGTGGGAGACGGGGAAGCTTTTAACCTCCTCCTGGTTGGACAGGAAATCTCAGGTGGTGCTGTCGTGGAGACTCCTGGAAACCTGATTATCGGGTAGGTATCACCTTTTCATCACTTTATTGCTGGTTTGGGGCTCCTAACATGGCCGTGGTCACAATGTGTTGTGTAGTTTTATGTGAACGCATGGAGTTAGTTTAGTTACGTGTGTTTTTTAACACGACTTTCATTCAAGTGAAAAAATATGTAGCTTGTCCTGTTTTAGGGCTTTTACCCACTAGCGTTTTTTTGCTGTGAATTCGCTGTTCTTTTTGGGTTTTTTTCCTTTGGGCCGAAATACATCGGCCGCTGCATGGGCTCCTATGGCTGCTAAACCACCTCCCTCTGCTCTCCTCCCCCCGTGCTGGCTCACCATTCTTCTCCTCCCCGCTGGCTCTCTGCAATGGGTGGGGGTGGAGATAAGTCCCATCCCACCTCCTCCCATTGCTAGCTGTGGACAAAGGGCAGGATGTGGGTGGAGCTAAGCTCCTGCCCCTTGACTATAGCAATCAATGGAAGGAGGTGGGACAGGATGGTGCTTAGCTCCGCCTCTGCCCCACCCCTCCTATTGCAAAGAACGAGGAGAAGAGAGGTGAGCCTGCGATGGGGAGGTGTGGTGCAAGGGGCGACGGCATGGTAGTCTCTGTGCATATGCGCTGGGACCCATGCCGTCTGAATAGGCGCACAAACGTATGAGTTGTGCGCCTATTCACCAATTTTATATCTCCCAACATAGCGTATATTGGCCAGCCGTGAAAACGTATTACACACCTAGGTCGGCCCTAGGAAAGCTGTGTATTAGCACAGCAAAACAATGTGTTGTACTTTTTGTGTGTTTGCACCTGTAAATATGCAGGAAGGGATGAAATACGCAGGGGAATGTGCTTTTTGGTTGTGTAACTACCCACTGTATCTGCGTGACCAACTGAACCCCCTGACATTCCTCACTGAGGGCAGCAGCAAGTAGTGATGGACTTGCAGTATTCAGCGGCCCGTCACTTCCACGGTAATGTGCGGTGGTTC
Organism: Eleutherodactylus coqui; assembly: GCF_035609145.1. Classification (NCBI taxonomy): domain Eukaryota; kingdom Metazoa; phylum Chordata; class Amphibia; order Anura; family Eleutherodactylidae; genus Eleutherodactylus; species Eleutherodactylus coqui. Next base: position 17,582,540 of record NC_089844.1, read on the forward strand.
CAGGAAGCTCCCAGCAAGAGGATTCCGGTATATTTATGAGGGCCTAGTACCGCCGTGGGTCTCCGCACAATCCGAGGCCAGATGGTTTCCTGTATTGGTCCTTCACACTTGTTCCTCCCCATGTATAACTAAACAAATGCTCATGCCCCAGCATTGCTGAAGAAGGGGTTCTGTGCATGTTGAAACGTGTTCTAGTGCTGGCTTGAATCCAAATTTTGTTTCTTTTTGACTTCTGCCTTTATTGGAAGGTTGCACCATTCTTCTTAGTAATTTTTTTTTTTTCCTCACTGTCTCTTTGCTGCCAGTATCTTGTGGAGTTGCATGAATGCTCATGATTTTTCATGCCACAGGCTTGTTCATGTATTCAGTCCATCCTGGCATGCCTTTTGAGAAATGTAGGTGGGGTCTGACCTGGTGTGCATTTCTGGCATAATGATTGCCAGTTTCTGGTGTAAATTATACATCGGTCGGTCGTGGGGGGTGTTTCCGCCCCCTTCCCCCAACCATCACAAGCACCGTTCACTTTTTGAAAAAGTGGTGGCGATGGCACCGAATAAAGAATAGTTGCAAATTTTTTTCAAACAAATCTGTGACTTGACTTAGGCCGCCTGCACACGGGCGGAAATCCCGCGGCGGGATTTCCGCCACTGAAAGCCTGCATAGGAGTGCATTACAATAAGCACTCCTATGCTGACGGCCGCGGTTTGGCCGCGCGAAATCTCGCGCGGCAAACAAACCGCGGCATGTCCTATTTTTGTGCGGGACTCGCAGAGCCTCGCACAGAAACGTCACTCACCCGGCCGCCGGCTCCGGTCTGCGCATGCGCCGGCACATGAAAGAGCCGGGGCCGCCGGGCGCTGGTGAGCACGCGCTCGTCTTGGTCGGGTCCCGCGGCGAGGATTCTCGCCGCCGGATCCGACCCGCTCGTCTGCAGGCGGCCTTAAACTGGCATAAATGTACTCCCTTGTCTTTGAAGGCCTTAAAATTGGGTAAATGCAACCTCAGATGAACAATAACAAATTACACTCTTTGGGCCAAAATGCAGAAGAGTTTGAGACATTTGAGTAACCCTTACTGACTCCATAGGAATTAACGGTGTAATTGGAAACCATGTGCTGCTAATCAAATACCCTTGATTGATCGGCATGTGTGCCCACCTCTATGAAAGCAGAACTTTTGGCAGTTTGCTGGTCTGGAGCATTCAGGCATGTGTTCACTGCTGATGTCTTTCCTCCTTGCCATTGCATTATCTTAGAAAAGCAATTGTTGCCTATCACTATGGGAAAAGTTATGATGGCATTTCCAAACAACTTGGAATCTTTTACATTGAGGAAAACAACTCAGGCAATAATTCTCTTCCTGGGAGTGGACATCCCAGCGCATTCACCCCAAGGTGAGACTGTATAATCGGAGAAATCTCACTCTGAAGGCCTCGGCATGTTAAGGCTGGGTTCACGCGGGGCGTATTCCCGTCGGAAATCTTGCGGTTTGGTCGCAGCAAAAACCGCGAGATTTCCGCCGGGAGAACCGCCGCGGCGGCTTTGAAGCGGCCCGGCCGCTTGCTTTTCCGTTGCGGCCAGCGCTCCCATAGAGGAGAGCGCAGCCGCGACGAAAAAGGACATGCTGCTTCTTTTGAAGCTGCGGCCGCGGTTTCAAACGGATTTACCGCAGCGGATTAGCCGTCCCGTGTGGACGAGATTTCTGAGAAATCTTGTCCACATGGCTGGCTAATCCCGAGATTAGCGGCCGCGGGCGGATCTGCGGCAAAACCGTGGCAAATCCGCCCTGTGTGAACCCAGCCTTAATGTTCAGGCTTTTTACCCTTCTACCACGCGATACTCAGCTTTCAAAAAAGTAGCAGGGCCGGTGCTGAAGGCTGAAAATTTGCTAACATTTTGTAACTCTTCTATGGTAGAAAACACATAGAAGCCTTTCCCAACGGTCTATGGACCGATGAGGCCAACGTGGAGATGTTTGACCATAATGCCCAGCGTCAAAACCAAACAGCATATCAGCACCAACACCTCATACCAAATCTCAAGACAAGGGGTGAAGGGATGATGATTGGGCTTTTGCAGAAATCTCCTCTTGGTATGGGCTGAATTGTTGTCAGTGACGGGAGGATCAGAGAGTTTAATATGGAGGGACAGAGCAGCCCCTGTAATTTAGTAATAGTATTTGTCTAGCCCCTCAGCTCTATGCTGCTGGAGGACCAAAAAGTTTATAAAAGTAGCTGTTGAATTCCAGAAGCTTCAGAAAAGGAGAACACTTGAGGTGTAGCAACAAGTGCAGACAGCTGGTTAATGGAAAGTTATCCACAGCCTTATTCCTGAGGGGGCGCTCTTTCACACTAGCGTATATCGGCCGCGGTTTCATGGCAGGCCGATATAAGTCGCCCATCTGATGCCTTCCAATGCATCAGTTCAGATGGGTGTAGTCCTGATGCATAAAAAAAAAAAAACATGCGCCAGCAAGGGGCGCATATAGTGCTCACGCTGGCCAGGTGCTTTTACCCTGGTTAGAAAAAAAGATTTTCATCCCACCTTAGACGGCTTCTAGCTCCTGGTTCCAGGCAGCAGGTGCGTCTCCAAGTGCTTGTACAGCTTCGCAGTCACTTTGGCTTTCTTTCACAAGTAAGTTCCATAGTCGGGGAGGCGCTGGGGGGAGAAACCTGCTGCTTTATTGTTAAAAATTGTGCATATTCACAGATAAAGAAGGACCGGTTTCAGCTCTATCAAGAGCCTCGATCACCTCTACATGCACTCTGTTCACAAACCTTTAAAAAGCCTTAGGCTTAAAGGGGTTGTCCCGCGCCGAAACGTTTTTTTTTTTCAACAGCCCCCCCGTTCGGCGCGAGACAAACCCGATGCAGGGGTTAAAAAAGAAAACCGGATAGTACTTACCCGAATCCCCGCGCTCCGGTGACTTCTTACTTGCCTTGTGAAGATGGCCGCCGGGATCTTCACCCTCGGTGGACCGCAGGTCTTCTGTGCGGTCCATTGCCGATTCCAGCCTCCTGATTGGCTGGAATTGGCACGTGACGGGGCGGAGCTACGAGGAGCCGAGCTACGAGGAGCCGCTCTCCGGCACGAGCGACCCCATTCAGAAAAGAAGACGACCGGACTGCGCAAGCGCAGACGCTGAAATTAGACGGCACCATGGAGACGAGGACGCTAGCAACGGAGCAGGTAAGTGAATAACTTCTGATAACTTCTGTATGGCTCATAATTAATGCACAATGTACATTACAAAGTGCATTATTATGGCCATACAGAAGTGTATAGACCCACTTGCTTTCGCGGGACAACCCCTTTAATTAACTGATTAAAACCAAACTGTGAATTTTAACCCTTAATATGCCTAGTAGCCAGACTAACTCTTTCTGTCAGTCTCTCCCCAGTCCATGCTATCCTCCCCCTCACTACAATATACACATATGGTTCCATAAATATTTGTAGGGTAACTGGTTAATATCTTATAATAGAAAAAGAATCCCTGCATGTTATTACATGGAAACAGATCAGATTTATAAATGTGCAGAAGAGCTTTAGCCGTCCATTATTTTTATCAGATGGGATTCCATAAACATTTTTATAATGATTAATTGATATAATTTTATGTATAGAATCAGCTTATATATGAAGACAGATTGAGCAATAACCTAATTAATCTCCATATGCAGCTTCAATTAGTTTATGTAAGTTAGTATATATAGAGGAGGTCAGTTTTACAATTCCTGCCCCTTGGGTATCTGGTATTCAGCGTTAGTATCCAGAACGCCCCTCTCCTAAACACCCGTGCCCGGCTGACCTCACCCCTCTGTTACCATTAGTATCTTGCTCTATCCCAAAAAGTTTAAAGCTCTTCAAACTCCCTGATGTGTCTCCAGGAAGTGCTTTGCTGCTCCTGGACTATTGGTGTTGCCTTTTTTGATGTATCGCACATGTGCCGCAATGCGGGTTCTAATTTTGCGTGTCGTACAACCAATGTAGTTCTTATTACATTCTGCGCATGAGATTACATAGATTGCATTACTGGTGTTACAATTCATGTAGGTTTTAATTTTCTATTCTTTAGATCCCTCACTATCCATGAAGCTAGTTTTTCTGTTATCAGCCAGATGACACATGCTGCATCGAGAGTTACCACATCTAAAAAAAACCATTGTTTTTCAGCCATTGTGTTTTTTTTCATTCCTGATTTAAAGGTGCTTGGAGACAGCAAGTCCCCTAAATTCCTGCTTTTTTTAGACACGATCGTAACCCCTTCATCTAAAATACTATCTACTGTATCATCTTGACGCAGGATTGGCAAAAATTTGAGATTTTTTTTTTTTATTTTATAAAAATCTCGACTATACGCTGTGGAAAAAATTAAACCTTTTTTCTTTCTTTTCTTTTCATTTCTCTTATTGAGTAAGGTCTCCCTATCCATTGTATCAATTCTGTTAAGGTTTCTTTCATAGCTGATTTTTTTTGTAACCTCTCTCCCCTAATCTCTCTATAATCCCATTTTTTTGTTTTGTCATGTAGATCCTTACTGATACATGCTCTTTTTGCTCGTATCATTTCCCCTGTTGGGATAGCCCTCAATGTATGTCTGGGATGACTGCTGTTCGCGTGCAAAACCGTATTCCCCGCTGTTTCTTTCCTAAAGAAACATGCCTCTATTTTGCCAGTGGAGACATTACCTCTTAGGGTTAAATCTAGAAATGGAATTTCTATATCATTTTGTGTAACCACAAATTGTAGGTTGACCAAATTGTCATTGATGTATTCAACAAATTCTGATCTATCACTAGTATCATTACCCAAGTGTGTACCCTTATCCCAGATGATAACTATGTCATCAATGAATCAAGCATACCACACCATGCGGCCCGCGAACGGATTTCTGTGGTTGAAAATTTAAAAAAATGCTCCCACCAGCTCATCCTGAGATTTGCTATGGATGGTGAGAATTTGGACCCCATTGGGGCTCCAGATATCTGTAAAAAAAAAATTGTGTTTCAACAAAAATTCCGTAGCCAAAACAATGAATTCCTTCAACTCATCGCTGTAATTACTAAAGGACTGTAAATGACATTGAGCAGCTTCCAATGCCGCATGGTGTGGTATGCCAGAATATAAGTCTTTAACATCACATAAGACCCACTGCTAACTACTTCTGCATTCAACGTGTTGCAATTGTTGCATTACATGTTTACTGTCTTTTAAGAAACCCGGGACTCTACAGACTAATGCTTGCAGGGATCGATCCACCCACGAACTATAAGACGTTCACAGGGTGAATCGATCCCTGCAGCTATGGGGCGAAGGGGGGGGGTGGAAATACCCCTTTATGAATCTTGGGAAGACCATGGAATACAGCCATAAGCGGATGTTCAGGGCATAGATATGATTTCTCCTTCTCATCTAGGACACCCAGTTGTGACCCCGTATGCACCAATCTATTCAGTTCTGCAAGACAATCTTGTGTTGGATTATTTTTGATTACTCTGTACACCTCGGTATCATATAATATTTTTCTGATGAGTGTTGCATACAGATCACTGTCCATCAGGACTCCATCACCACCTTTATCTGACTTCCTTATTGTCACATTCTTATTTGACATTAGAGTTTTTAAACCTCTTCTTTCTTTTTGGCGGAGATTATCTTTCTTGTTGTTTCATTACTCTTCTTAATCTTCATTAATTCCTTTTCTATCACTTGTTGAAATTAATTCTTCCATGTGTTTAGTTCTCGAAGTCAAAGGATAGAAATTTGGGCTTGGTATGCGAAAATCAATTATTTTTTTTTACACTGCTGATTAAATTTGGATGCCCATTTTCGTTTTCTAGGTCAGTTAGATCTTTCAAAGCCATTATTTCTTTGACGCTTTTGTTATATTCGTTGTTACCAATTGGAAAGTCTGTTGTTAAATATATTCAGTTCTTGCTCTTCCTGTACATTATAAATGTTTTTTCACTGTTAATGTCCTGATGAATTTATTCACATCCATTAATGTGTCAAATAAGGAAAAATCCTCACTGGGGGAAAAATTCAAACCTGTGTTGAGAATGCGTATCTGGTGTTCCGATATCACATGAGGGGTTAACACAATGATGTTGTTCTTGTATCTGCTTGGGTATCTCCTTCCTTGCGTTCCTCCGTTTTTTTGAAACTTTTTTCTGGTCCCTTCTCCTGAAGGGCCTGGTTCTGGGCTTGACATGCTGCAGCTTGAGGAGTCCCTCTCAGTTGTGTTCCCTTCCGTGTCGGTAGTTGAAAAGGTTACTTTATTATGAGCTCTCTTTCTAGAGTTTTTCCCTTTTCAGAATGGGTTTAAATCTCCCTTTATCAGATTTTCTTCTGTTCCAATTATAAATTTCTTTTGTTTCATAATCCCTTTTGTCCCGTTCTAACTTATTTTTCTGTATTTGCATAATTGATTCTTCCATTTTAGAGATGTTATTTTTTAGTTTTTTATTGATTATTTCCAACTCTTCCGGTTTTACCATATTACTCAATGTGCTTTCCATGTCTTTAATGTCAATTTTCAACTGATTTAGCTTTTACCCTGGCCAGCAAAGATTGTTCTGGAACTATCTCTTCGGCCGGAATCCGGCGGCCGCTGCCGTAGACTCCTATAGGAGCCTATGATAGTTGGCAGTCAAGGGAGGTAGGAGGGAGTTCGGCAATGTGACTGCCAAACTCCCTCAGCTTTCCCTCCCCCTCTCCGCCCCTTGCTGGCTGTTTGCAATGGAAGGGGGAGGTGCAATTGAAGGGGGAGGGAGCTTAGAACACTAGCTCCCGCCCCCTTCCATTGCAAACAGCCGGCAAGGGGCGGAGAAGGGGAGGGAATTTAGCAGTGACGCTGCTACACTCCCTCCCACTTCCCAGGCTCAGCGTATACTTCCCGTACCGCCTGAACAGGTGCATAAAGAGGAGATGCAGCCGTGACTTGGTCACGGCTGCCTCTGGTTCACGTGATTTTTGGCTGCGCTGTAGCCGTGACACGGCTGGCTAAAAATCGCCGCACCCGTGTGAATGAAGCCTAAGTCTGAGGAAGCAGCACAGTGACAGATACAATGTTGCAGGATTCTTCCCAGGGACCCAGTGAAAAACCTGGATAAGCAGTATGGGAATTTGGTTATAAACAACGGTATCTGCAGTCACCGTTTCCTGACCTGGATGTATGAGAACGGACTAGATTGAATGTCACCTTGTTTGCCAAATGAAGCTAGACTAAATGTAATTGGTGCTGTTAACCCCTTACTGACTTCTGGAGCTCCTGTCCACTGCGGACCTGCCCCATAGTACACCACAACACCATCCCAAAGAGCAGAGACCGGAACATACCATTGTGTCCACACCATTCACTGTAGTGCACCCGGGTGGGAGTTAGACATTAGCCACCGTGATACTAGCCGCCTGCCCCGGCTTGCTACAAAGTCATGTAGAAAACCATTACTTGAAGTTATTGATTTATGGGGGCTGTACTTAATTTTTCACACAGCACCTGCATTGTAACCATGTTTTTGTTTAATGACCCTGTGTAATGAGGTTGTAATTGTCTAATTTTAAGACCATCTAAGTGAATTCTGTGGTTTTATGTATTGTGGCATTAAAAAAAATACAGGTTCTGCTTAATTGTTATCATGACTGTTATGAGCTTGGTTCTGGTATGGTATCTGTACTGATGTTGGATTGTGCTGCATCTATGTACTGAGCTTGGTTCTGGTACAGTATTCACTGAGCTGTTCTGGTGTGGGTATGCTGCTATCGTGTGCTTTCTATGCAAGCTGAATACAGACAGGCTGCCCCTTGGTGCAATATACAGTTTATATACAGTATTTCTTTACGACTGTGGGGGCCATCTAACTAACCTGCTGCTGGCACTAGTTCTGGACAAAAAAGCAACCTTACCGCCCCCCCCCCATTTTTTTTTTTGAAGGGGGGTGCAGTTTTATCTAATAGGTAAATGCTTATGGTGGCCATTGGGGTCTTAGTTTACTATAAAGTGTCAGCGCCCCCCTTGATCACCTTGCAGACTGACAGCATTGAAGGGTTTACAAAATGAGCCTCCATAGCGTCTAAGAGGTTAAAACAATTGGAGACCGATGTTCTTGGTCTCTAATTAGTGCCTGATGCCTAATGCCAGGACTGCATCACTCATAGGTGCTTCAGAAAAATCACAGCGCTCAGGAGTAAGGCATCAGAAGAACCCCGAACTGTTGTGGTACCAACACTATGGTGGGCTGATCCCGATCGTTGCAGATCTAATCGATGCTTTTCAGGAAGCTGCTCAGAGAGGCGGATTCAGATGACTGGAATATTGTTTGGTAAAGCCATAGAAATAATAAAGTCTCGAGCCGCGGGAGGCGGAGCTTACTGCAGAAACCCAGCTTTATTGTGCACTAATGTACAGGGAGCACAAGGTGTTGACCCTAGAACATAATCATTGCATGCAGCAAGCAGAGGAGGGGAGAGGCTCGTCCGGTTCGTTACATTCTAGGGTACTTCTCTAAATCAATGTAAAATGGTGGATTTCCTCCGCCAAGAAGTCGGTTACGTCTGTGAACAGTAAGAAACGCCCAACGCTAAAACAGCAGTCATAATGTAGATGGCGCAGTCCAAGGCATCGCAATAGTCGTGAGCATCGAATGAGTCGGTCAATGAAACTCTGAAGTCGGCTGATGTCGCATAAATTAAAAAATATCTAGAAGAGTCGTATAAAGTACAAATCAGGTGTTAGGAGAACGGCGTCTAAGGTGTTAATAGCTTTAAATTTTTATTTCATCTATAAGGCAAGGTGTCAAACAAAATGGCCGCCGCTCCTTTCTACGAGGTGTTTTCAGGACGGGTGGTATCGGTCAGTACAGGAGCAGGGCTTTCCGTGGTGCATTACACAGCTTCTACGTAGTTGGCGGGAAGCATGCCAGTCTTGCCCGTTCTCTGGACGGTCCCGTACATCCAGCCTTCATCTATAGTCTGGACGTTTAATATGGTATCGCCGTCCTTGAAGGATACTTCGTCGCCGTCCGCCGCCCTGTAGTCGTACACGGCTCGGAAGGTTTTCTAGGAGAGGGAATGAAATAAAGTTGGTTATTGTCTGTCGGTACCCAATATCATCCGCCAGGCATCTGGATGTAGTTGTCTGTACAGGCCAATACCCGGACCTGTGGCTCAGCTGAACTCTGCTCTCCATAGCGTTTGCATCACTGCCATCCGACTGAAGCGGCATTCATCCGGAGACGTAACGCAGTGCGACCGCTTTGCTACTTTGTACGGTTTTTGCACTTCTTTTAAATTGTTGCTGGTTGCCCTTGGAAACAGCAGTATAGCGCCACCTCAGTCTTGTCTGTGATAATGTAACCAATCTAAGTTCCCACAATGCACTGCTCTGTGACCAATGGTTTCATCTCCACTGATGAAATTCTTGGAGCTATAATGAATGTTCTACACTGATGGGCCTAACGTCATTGGCCGCGAACTCGCATCGTGTAGGACCCCCTCCACCCCGGCGAAGAGCAGCAACTCAACTTGGCATTGATTCCACAAGTGGAGAGAAGACGTCTGGAGGGATGTTGAGCCGTCTGGACGCCCCCACAGCTCCGTGCGATTGTTTTTTTTAAGTTCGTTTTATTAGCAGATTGTAAGACAATTATTAGTCATTTCTCGTTTGTTCTGTATCACAATTCAATAATACAGCATCGTATTCATAATGGGTAACATTTGAAGATAAAGCCTTTGATTGGTTCGTTGTGTATTTGTGTGTTTATTTATTCCTCATGTATTGTGCTGTATGGGGCATCCTGTGTTGATCACCTTTTCATAGGGGATTATAGTGTCCACCATCCTCATCCAGCATGACATGGAGGGCGGTCTCCTCACCATCCATCACATAGCCACCACTTTTCTAGCTATACATGGTATCTGTCTGATAACTATCTTATCATGATGGCTCCACGCCTCCTCATCCAACAGCCCAAACACCACGATTTTGGGATCTAGATCCAGAGGGACCGGCAAAAGTCCAGAAATGAAGGTGACGCCTTCTTCCTAGAAGGTTTTGACATGGGCACATTCCCATTTGGCTGATGGCACCTATGGCAAGATGTTGTGTTAGTTTTGCCCATTTTGTTCAAACAAACTGGTGTAAGATATGCCTGGTATGTAATATACAGTTGTATAAGCTTATTATTGATTGCCGGTGATACTAGTAGGTGTGACCCCATTGCCTCCTGCCCATCCTCTGTTGTTAGCGTCGGGATGTTATTTTTCCACCTGTCGTAAACTAACAGTGGATCATGATCCATTTTGGCCGATAACAAGTGTGTATAGAGTAGTGATATCAGTCCCCTAGGTCCCTGTGTTTTAAGGATCCCTACTATTGGGTACTTAGAGATTTTACTAACATTCGGTGGAAATTGAGCATTTAAAGCGTCTTAGTTGAAAATATCTGAAGATTTGTAATCTGGGAGTTTGTAGCTTCTCCCGTAACTGCATATAGGACAGTATTATGTTATCCTCGTATATGCCACCCAATATCCAACGTCCTGCAGTGCCTGTATCGATGGCGAGGTAGGGGTTCCCCATAGGGGGGTATTAGGCATTGTATCAGTATGTTGTTGAACCTTTTGGGCTGTTTGCCATACTGATAAAGCCAGCTTATGTAGAGGTAGGAGTTTTGATGGCTTAGTATACTCTGGATGTTCCAAGAAACCAATCAAGTTTTGCCCAGCCACCTCGCTAGCCAAATAATAGTCGATCAGTGGCATTTCTTCAGCAAACCAAGATCGGAGGTTCCTCCGTTGCCCCGCTAGATAATATAATTTAAAGTCAGATAGCGCCACTCCAGCTTGTTTTTTGGGTCTTTGCAGATTAGTAAGTTTTAGTTTGGATCTGGATGCGCCCCATATAAATCCAATGATCAGGGAGTTCAACATCTGAAAGAATGTCTCTGGAACCCGAACTGATATGTGCTGTAGAGAGCATAGACATTGAGACTGGATTACCATCTTGATCAGGTTTATGCGGCCGGCCACCGACAGAGGCAGCCGGACCAGATTCTAACTTTAGCGGGTCTATTTTCAGTTATTGTGTTTTCGTGGTCTTTTACTATGTTTACGCCCAGATAGTTAAATTTGGATACTCCCAATAATCCACTGGTAAGCACACACGGGACCACGGTTGAAATTCGGGCCGTATACATTATTGCTGACTTGGACCAGTTTATATACAATCCAGAGATTTATTATCTGAAGGGCTCGCGGAAATGAGTGTTCGGGGTTGCAGAGCTATAGAAGCATATCATCCGCATACAGTCTGACCTTACTCTCCTTGTCTCCCTTTTGCACTCCTGTCACAGTAGGGGCATTGCGCAGGCGGATGGCCAAGGCCTCTATTGCAGATAATGCCGGGGATAAGGGGCATCCCTAGCGGTTTCCTCGTGATAATGGGAATTTCATTGATATGCCATTAACTATCACATTTGCCATGGGTGACCTATATAGCAACTTGATCCATCCCAAAAATTGCGGTCCAAAACCAAAGCTGATCAGTCAAGCTTCTAGAAAATTCCATTCTACCGAGTCAAATGCTGTTTTAGCGTCTAATGACGCTGTTGCCCAAGGTTTGTTATGCATTCTGCCCAGCTGTACTATTTGGGTTCTACGTTTATTAATTGTGGTTGATTTCCGGGGGCATAAAACAGCTCAGTGCTATTTGTAGGTGCAGGATCTTGGGTGTGAATGGACCTCTCTACCACACCGCACCCCATAAATGCTCATATTGGGTGATCGTCCAGGCTGCACTATTCACAGGAACTCCCCAGAACGTTCCCAAAACTCATTCTGAACAACTTGGGTCCAATGGCGTGCTGCATTATCCTGGTGGGATATCTAATCATTGTGGGGGTACATGATGGGTCATCAGTAGAAAGGAGAGCCAACAATTCCTCTAATGCCGATCTTCCACCATGAGAATATTTGACCCTTCCGATTATGTGGTGACAAACGTCTATGGTAGACCAGGACCGATTCATTGAGATGCCTTTTCAACTACTTGGTAGACCTGCGGTTTTCGTGACCTTCATAGAAGTGTGGAAGCTGCGGATGTGTGCGGCCACCTCTCCGTTCATTCTTCTTGGTTGTGGCAGGCAGCGGATAACTTTGTGAGGCAAATTGGGAGACTTCATTCTGGATGTTCAGACTTGTTTGTAACATATCTTGTATCTAAAGGCCCATTTAGACACAACGATTATTGCTCAAAATTCGCTCAAAAGCCGTCTTGAGTGATAATCGTGTAACTGCACTGACATCGTGCAGTTCTAGTTATGCCATCGCTAATCGTTGTCTTTCTGCGTGCTTATCAGTGATGCACAGCGGGATACAGCTGATACTATTGTTTCAGCTGTATCCCGCTCCCTGATGACAGGCTGGGTATGAAAAACACAGCTGTCCAGTTGTGTTCTGCATCCCCTGCTCGGAGCGCTCGGCTGTATAACAGCTGAATGCAGAAGACAAGTGGGGACACCCCACTTGTCTTCTGAATCCTCCACTGGGAGCGCTCAGCTGTATGACAGCCGGGCGCTCTGAGCAGGGAACAGCTGGATGCAAAAGACAAGTGGCCCCACTTGTCTTCTGTATCCCCCACTAGGAGCGCAAGGTGATCGCTCAAACATCGAGCGATCACCTTGCAGTGTAAATGGGCACAACGATTATCGCTCAAAAGTCAGCCGGATGGGCTGTAAAGTGCAGGGTGATGCGAGTTTCGGTCTTACTGATATGCGGTGTATTTACGCGACTAAAACCTGCATCCGGCTGTGTGAATGAGCCCTAAGATGGGAAGACCCCCGTAATCTTATCACTGTAGTCATGGGTAGAATAAAACCAGACACTTACTCCAGTCGTGGATGGATGTGATGGGACAGATGAAGCGGTGGTTAGCTGAGTGGCCACAGAAGAAGACCTCTGTTGGGGAAGCTCGGTAGTTTTGGTTTGCTTGTAACCTACAATGTAACATGACATTTATGAGAACGGCGAATCTCTCGGCTTTGTGCTTGGCTCTTGTGAAGCCCAGACTTACCTTGATAAAACAGTATTTGGGAACTTTCCTTGTGGCTTGTAGCTGTTATAGAAACATGAAACGGTAAGTACTTATGTAAGGCTCTACAAGTCTATTGTCATCTCTCGTATTAAGTCATCGTACCTGTGGCAGAAGTTGTAAAGAGACCACCGTTGCTATAATAAGAAGGGTGGTGGTCGATCCCATCAGAAGGTTCGGATTTCTCATCTCCTGCACTCAAGCTCAAGGCGCTGGCGGAACGGGAGTGTTCACGGCTGCGGCGGGCTTGAACTGCAAATCAAAAGTATGTGCTACTTAGTGTCATTCAAAGAAAGGTGGTCAGTCCCATAGCAAAGGTCAAAAAGGACGCCTCGTTACGCCGCAGAATGTTGCAACCGTGGACAGAGATCCTTGGTATTTGCTTCCCCTCCATGTCCTTTCCATGACTCTTGAATGTGCTACCCAGTCCATGGAAGGGTTGGTTCTTCCCTCCCTGTAGTAAAAGGCATGGCACCAACTGGGGCCGCCCTATTTCCTGAGGGCCCCTATAGTAGCCTCATGTTTGACTCTGTGGTATATGCAGCTTTACTGTTCCCCAATATTCCAAAAGATGATATTGAAATAAGTGAAAAAAAGCATTATTAGAAAATATAAACATGTCGACCGACGCACCTGAAAGCATGTGGAGACTTCTTGATTGGATATTGTCTTCTGCAGGGTCATAGTCAAAGACGGAACCAGGATTTGTACGCCAGACTCTGAGATCTACCGGGAGAAACGCACAATGCTACATCTTAAGCAAACTGCTTCCTCGGAGCCGGAGAGCCTCAAACAATTTCAAAGATATTATTAAATTGCTGTAAATGTGACTTTCATAACATAACCTGGTTCAGCTGGGGGGAAACCGCCAACTGTAAGTGCTAATCTTCTTTAAGGGAGGACCGTCGGGCACATAAGCACCTGACAGCCATCCCACGGACTACCGTCCGACTCTCGGTCCCGTGCTTACATGGAATGATTATCACTAGGGATGAGTGGGCACGCTCCGTTACGGCAGTTACTGGTCCGAGCAGATTCAGGGGGCGGGGTGGTGGTGGTGGGGGGGGAGAGAGTGATCTTTCTCTCTCCACCCCCGCCCCCTGAAATTTGCTTGGACCAGTATGCAGTTACTCGAGAAGAGCGATGCTCGCTCGAGTAACTGCCTTAACCAAGCGTGCTCACTCATCTCTAATTATCACTGGAAAAGGCAAGTTTAGACAATAGTTGTCCCACGTAGATGCGTCCGTCATGTCTACATGGGACGATAATTGTCTGAATTTGCTGAACTACAAGCCAAGCGACTATTGGGCTGTGTGAAGCCACCCAATCTGTTTACTGTGAATGGAGGAACGATCCCCAGCTGCTCCACCTCCATTCACTGAGGGACTATCACTCCTGTGTAAGGCAGAGGAGCGATAGTTGGATGGTGGTCCGGGGACGGCTGTTGGACTCTTATGCAACTGACAGCCATCCCATGTGCAGGTACCTTTACACAGGAGTGATGGTTCAAGTGAATGGAGGTGTAGCAGCCGGGGATTGTTCCAGACGTTCCCCTCCATTCACAGTAAACAGGAGTCGTTCAGACATTGAGCTGCTCCTGTTTACTGCTCCGCCAAGTGAGCAGTTTCTCGCTCAGTGCCCTTTTGGTTGGTTGTAAATCGGATGATTATCACCCAAATTCGCTGTTCCCTGTAAAGGTACCTTGATGTTGATTGAGCTAAAGCCCCCCCCCCCCCATCTTAATCCCCCCATCACCTGTGACATCCTGATCCTGTTCACTCCTCTTTCGTTCAATCTCTACGACCTTCCTCTGAATTCCACGATAGTTGATATCACTGAAGTCAATGGTATTCTTCTTCACTCTTTCCGTTATGGGGTCGGTGACCACGGGGGTGAAGCTTCCCTTCTGCCTCTCAAAGTCCTCATGGTATTTTACCTATAAATGGGAAGGATTCAGCTTCTGGTTACACAATATGTGATGAGTTATGTCCTGTCCTCGGGGCCGGAGCATAGGTTTGCAGCCGCCGTCTAACTGACTCCAATGATGTCTTTTTTTTTGTTTACACTCATCCTCATCTCCCCATTCTCTGAAAGCGTCAAGTGGGTGGTCCCCACTGCTCACTCTCAACCAAGTCTGACTTTATCTATTAACAACGAGTGGTGAGGACCGCCCACTTGACACATTCACAGCAGCGGGAAGAGACCTACAGGAGGAACAGGGCTCAGTGTAAGTGAAAGAATGATATAGTTAGAGGTGGCAGATCTGCAAAGGTATTAAAGCTGCCCCACTGACCTGAAACATAATAGATCCTCTTTAAAGGGTTATTCCAGAGACAGAGCATTTTTTTTTAGCTTTTACTCATCTACTGGAGAGTTGAAAACTAGTAGATCATTGGCGGCCCAACCGCTGGGACCCTCACTGATCCGGAGAAAGAGGGATGCCAATTGCTCCACTTCTGATCACTGTAAGGGAACTGACTGGAGTGAACTGAACGCCGGCTGCACATGTGTGATGCCGCTCCATTCATTTCAATGTGGCTGATGAAAATATCTGAGGTATAGCGCTTGCCTATTTCCATCAGCCCCACTGAAATGAATGGAGCAGACCTGCGCATGCATGGGCACTGTTCAATTAATTCTGGTCAAAGCAGCGATCAGCAGTGACTAAAGGTGGGGCAAACCAGTCCCTCCCTTTTCAAGATCGGTGGGATCCCAGCGATCTATCAGTTTTCACCTATCCAGTCGCTGTGTGAAAATTCTGATAAAAATGCTCTGTCTCTGGTATACCCCTTTAAGTCATCCAGACATCACAGAAGTGATTGGCTCATAAAGGGAATTTCCAAGCTGGGAGAGGAAAAACTGGTGCAAAGTGGAGCTCTGATTATAGCAAACTCAATGCAGTTATGTATTACATACACCTAGTTAAATGGGCACATGTAATACTACATTGAGCAGCTCTATGGCGCCTCCCATGAGAACAGTTGATTTCCAGCATCATAGAAGTAAGACTTCTAGCGGTGAGTTGATTGCCAAGGTGCTTTCAGTTTAAGAGAGTGCGGGTGTTGGGGTCTGTTCAGCAGACATCCAGGGGGCCGATCCTATTTACCTCTAAAATCCCAAAAAACGGCTTGGAATGGAACCCCTGGACGAAAGGGAATTCTGCCATTGTAGAAATCTGCTGAAACTGAGACCACTAGGTCTTTGTTTTGGCAAGTTTATGTTGGTCCACTAAGCCAGAAACAGATGGAAGCCAGCCAAAACCTAGACCAATTGGTTTCCATTTCAGCAGATTTCTACAATGTCAGAGATACTATAACTTCCATCCATGAATTCCTTCCTGATCCCATTTTTGGTGAACAGACCCTTGAAGAGTTTCTTCTCTCTCTGATTTTAATCTCCTGACAAGGAAGGGTTCTTTATCACAGCCTCATTTCCTGCAGCCTACAAAAAAAAAATGACCAATCCAGTTTGTGGGCAGCTCGTGGGAGAGCCCAGAGGAAGTAAACGCCCCTGCAGAGTTCTCAGATGATTTGTAAGGTTACCAAGCATGTTCCCTATCTTGTTCAGGCAAAGTGTGCAGATCATGGGAGAGCCTAAACGTTGACACCCCTGCAGAACTTTCAAATTATGAGTGGAAATTTGCTTTAAATTAATATTCAGAATTTAGAATTTCCTGATCGTCCTCAGGCAGCACACAAATGGGTTAATAACCCTTTCACTGCTCGGATAGAAGAGACAATTAAACAGCAGTAACCAAAGCAATCAATCAATCGACCAATAGCTGCATTATTAACTGAAGGAATGAACCCCACATGTTCTTTTTCTAATTTCTTGAGCTGGATAGATGATGGCCACATCTGACAACATGGAGATCCAGCGATGCATCTGTAAATACATGGGGCTTTCTGATGAAGGGGTTAATACATTGCAGGCCTCCAGAGCATCTTCTCAGTAAAAGCATACTCATATGTTTGGAAAATGTTCTCCTCGTGGTGTTTAAGCATCCAGATACCATCTGAGGATCTCCCCACAGCCCTACAGTTCCTTAGAGAAGGATACCAAAAAAGCCTTAAGCCTGATTTTAGTTTGGTTCCTATAACTACAATCAATTCACGTCACACAAACATTGAGAACAAAATGTTTCCAGTTTCTCTCTGATTTTTGGACACTTCAGGGCAATTAAGAAATGAAGAACTTGTTTCTATGCCGCTGTACCTACCTTGGCCTTTCCATCATCATGAAACACCTTTCTTCATCTCCACTTGAACCTCAGGACTGCATGCGAGACCTCATTCCTAGTGGTAGGAACTTCTGCCGAAAGAGTTGTGGCTTTGTCCAGTCAAGAGTTACAACTGAGATTTCTTCTAGACGCAGAGGTTCTAAGGACGATGCCAGGGTTCCTGCCTAAAGTCTGTTCTACCTCAAATCTGATCCAACAAATTGTGTTGTATGATCTTAGGATTCCATCCCCAACTCCTTTATCACATCTACTGGACATTAAGAGGTTCCTTAACCATTCAGGTCATAAGAAACACTTTTCATCCAGTTTTAGGGTGAGGTCACATTAGCCTGCTGGGTCAAAGAACTTACTACAGTCTCTTACTCTTCAGAAGGACATGAATGCCCCTTACCCCTATGAGCCCATTCTTCTTGTTGCAGCCTCCTGGGCAGAGAAGTGTTGGGTATCGTTGGAGTAGATCTGTAGAGCAGTTACTGGGTTGTCTTCTTCAGGAAAGATAGATGGTAAAGGCAGCACTCCGCACAGTGATAAATAATCAATATGTGAACTTTATTAAGTCCATGGTCCTAAGCGTCAGCAATGTTTCAACCCTGACTTGAAAAAGACCCGGTCAGGGTTGAAACGTTGCTGACGCTTAGGACCATGAACTTCATAAAGGTCACATATTGATTGTTTATCGCTGTGCGGAGTGCTGCCTTTACCGTCTATCTTTCCTGGAATTTCATGGGATTTGGGATCTAGTCCCTCCTGAGGCGTGCACCAATTATCATATACGTATTTGGAAGTGCGATGAGTGCTGTTGACAGAAGTACAGTTTTGGTTGTCATCTTCAATATTCCTTGAATGGTAACAGGCTCAGTAAAACGTCTTCTGAGGGTTGTTTTTTGCTAAACGGTGCACCAAATCTTAACCCCTTCCTTGTACTTACTGCTTTTTAAGTCCCATTCGTGTACTATGTGCAGATGAATAGGACGTGTAAAAGTTACCTACCTGAAATGTTCATTTCCCGGAGTCCAGAGGCAGTACAATAATCTCATCCTATTACATTCTTGTTCCCTGCTGCATACTATTCACACGGGGTTCTATACTTCAGCTATTTATACCATTGAGCTATGGATCGTTTACTGCTGTTTAATTGCCTCTTCCATCGGGGCAGTAGGAGGCTTATTAACCCTTTTGTGTGCTGCCTATGGACTCTAGGAAATCAAAATGTTAGGTAAGTACATCTTCCACATTACTTGCACATAAGACAGTAATACGAAGCCATTAATAATACGTTACCGCAGAAATGTGGCGCTGGGAATCACGGACGCGTCTCATCTCAGGGGTATCCATCACATAAGCGGCTCTGCCTTGTATCTGTTTGCGGAAACTGTCAGAGTACAGAACCTGGAGGTAAAGAGATGTGTAGTCAGCGGTTGTCCGTGGCTGTCGGGCAGCGGAGAGGTTGTTACGTGGGGTAGTAGAGTAAACTAGAAGCAGTGAGTAGTTTGAGCCTTTCCAGGTGTGAGACACGGAAAATAGGTTTTCTTACCTGATCTTTAGAAAATCACCTCAGACTAAACAAGAAAGTTTCCAGTAGAGTTTAATGTGTTACTTGTTAGCAATTCCCCGTCACAAAAAGCGACCGTACAGCCTAACAGCTCCGGATCTAATGTAATGGAGGTCCTCGACTTCTGGTGGTCTTTTCCTTATCTAGTGGTGCTCAGTATAAACTGCCCCTCCCGGCGTCCCCCATACACATAGGCGCTGGCCTCAGCAGAGCATGCGTGGATTCGGAATGGGAAGAGGGGAGTAAAGGTCCTTTCACATGAAGCGATTTGCTCCGGTAAACTAGTGGCAATTGGCAAGATCGTCGTTCGTCCACCCAACCTTTACATGGGCCAAATCAGACTCTGCGGCATGAACCATCGGTCATCCCATATAGGCAGCACATCCCTTGGTTTTTTTTGGCTGCACTATGTGATCAGATGACCATTGGGCAATTGCTCATTCGTCAGCTGATTGGGTGCAGCTGTAGACCAGTCGGCAATCAGGTAAATGAGTGTTCATAAGAACGTTTGTGTCCAATTGTTGGCCCAAGTAAAAGGGCCTAAATTCACTGAAAAGACACTTCTGGTGGTAGCTTATCTCCCATGAAGACAAGAGGGTGGATGGATCTGCACGTGCATATAGTCCTGTGAACGGGCAAAAGCTGCATGTGGAGTTTCCTATGCATTTTCAAATGGATCCACATGAAGAAGTGATAAGTCAGGCCTGTGCAGAAATAAGTTAGAAGCCCAGACATGGATTTTGACCATTGACAAGACTAAATCTGCATGCAGATCTGCGGCAAATACTGCTGGGAAAAATCTATACAAATGAGTGATGGAATAATCTTCCACAGCGCCACCTATTGGAAAGTATGAGTCAATACCCAACCTTTTAAACAGGCCTTACACTCGCTTGCATATCTTGTGGAATCATAGTGCACCAGCTCATATACCAGTAGCAACCAAACCCATCTCTTATCCCCGTGTGGTGCCTATGATAACTCTGAACTGCCTTAGGAGCAGGAAGTGTTTCATGTGCGCTGAAGCAGTAAAATGCTTCTCAAGGAGACTTGTAATGGTAACCTGCCACTTGACACCATTTATTTCACTATTTAAAGGGGCTGTCCTCTTCTGGAAGATTGATGGTCTATCCTCAGGATACCGATGTAGCAGTGCTAACACATGCTGCATTAGCGCACTGCTGAGTCAAAGGGGGTTATACTGAGATTACAAGTTGTCCTGTATACACAGGATAGGGGATAACTTGTTGATCAGTAGGGATCTCACCATTGAGACCCCCGTCAATCTCAAGCTAGGGATTCCCATACCCCGCTCTGCTGGTCACTGCTGGGGCTGCTTCTTTTCCCCGCAGTGACATCAGAATAAATGGAGCACTGGCCGAGCATGAGCAGTTGGCGATCCATTCGTTGCAATGGAGTTGATGGAAATACCACAGTGGATGCAGCTTGGCCATCTCTGCAGTCCTGTTGAAAGTGAATGGAGTGGCAGTGCACTTGCATGGCCAGCGCTCCATTCAGTCCCCTCCTCCCTGCAGGGGGTGTAGTAACTGTGAGGTGAGGAGGATGGGGACACGGGACCCCCTCGAGATTGGCGGAGGTCTCAGTGGTGAGACCCCCATTGATTAGCAAGTTATCCCCTATTCTGTGGCTCTCCTGTGGATAGGCAATAACTTGAAATTCTGGTACAACCCCTTTGATGAGTCACGCTGAATGGCAGCTTCAAGGATGGTGCTGCTACATTTCTAGGTCATCAATAGCTAATCATCAAGGGTCTGCTGCTGGGACCCTGGACAAGCAGCCGTTGGCCCGGCCACTGTCTTACTGTACAGAGCAGAACATTGTACATCGTGCAGTGACCCAGCGTGGTATTGCAGGCACTGCTCCCTTTCACTTCAGTGGTGCTCAGCCTGCAATACCACACCTTGCCACTGCACAATGTATGGAGCTGTCTGCTTTCTTCATACACCAAAAGAGTAACCCAGCTGAGAGGTCTTGAGTTGCGGATGTCTGCCGAGCGGCTATTGAAGACCTATCCTGAGCGGGACAACCCCTTTATCAAAAACACTTTATTAGATTTTCTGGTAGTCCTTCTCTTAGTTGGGATTATCTTGTAGTCATTTTAGCTGGTGTATCACACAGATATTCTTCGCCTGGTTAATTTCTCTGCGTGATTATTTGGGAAATTGCATTAACGGTTATCATTTAGTATATGGTGAGAAGTCCTGGGATCATGTTATATGTAGTATTGCCATAGAACACTGTTATCATAGGAAGAACGGCTCCAATACTGAAATACCGAGCTAATATTTTCCTGGTTGCGTTTAGCCCTCTCCAGCTCTGGAGTGACCGGCGTCGGTGTAGATTTTCCCAGATTTTCTTTGTATGTCACCTATGGCGTATAAAGAGGTATCCATATAATCACTACTACAGGAACACACAGATCCGCAGTGTAAGCATGTAAGTCCGGTCACACCGCACAGACCAGGAGGGCTGAAGGACTGAATACGGTTATGCTCAAAGCAATTACAGGCAGATTAGCTGAAAGCCTTGAAAATCGGATATTAAAAAAAACCCAATTTGGCAAGTTTGATATGAGAGACTTGGCGAGCGAGGAGTTAATCCATAGAAGACCCCGCTGGGCGATCCCACAACGACAAGAGGCTAATATGTAGGTTTATATTCTGGGATGCCTTTGTTTTTCCATAGGAGCGAGCAGATCATGGGTGAAGCTATAGGGGATGCAGAGGTAGAGGTCATACAGGGGCCCCGATGCTTGCAGGGGCCCGAAGCTTCATTTGCCACATGAGTTGACGCTAGATATAAATGCACATGATGGGGGCCTCCATGGTTCACATTCCGCCTCTACAGCATACACTGAATGGCTCCTTTATTAGACCCCCAACTCTTTAATGATTGGCGCTTCCCTGTTTGGAAAATATTCCCAAGTGCAGAAAAAAAAGTCACGTGACAAGTTGTGGGAATTAGATGGGGAAATCCAGCAATCGGAGCGACTTCCAACGAGGCCGCTCATCCGTGCTAGACTAGCCAGGGCCAGGATTTTACTGCCAACGCATGGGTAACGGCGTGGAGAGTATAGCGAGAATGGCGCGATCGAGAAAAAACATCCATCAAAAAAGGGATCCTATGGATGGGAAAAAATAGACACTGAAAGGGGTCGGAGGAGGATGTCAGGAATCATTCTGACCAACAGGCTGCACAGTCAGCTGAATACAACGCTGGAGCTCCAACTAACGTGTCCGAACGCACAACTCGCCGTTCCTCCACACGGATGGGCTATAACAATGGACAATCAGTTCCAGCGCCATTGGATGAAAGGTGAGACTGCAGTGAGCAAAAGGGCGCAAAACTTGTATCACTGGGCAGCAGAAAAACATCTCCTGGTCAGATGGACCCAGATTTCTATTGCTGATGGGAGGACAGAATTTGGCGCAAGCAGCATGAATTGCTGACCCCTTCCTGTCAGTTGGTCAGAACATGTCAGCACCGTCATCTAATCTGCAGCAACTACAAGAAGCTTCCTGTCCGCAGGGGCCGATAATCATGCAGGACGATATTATCCCCTTTAGTTCTAAAGACAAAGGAGGTCCAACGCGCTACTTTAAGGGGGACTAATAAAGTGGCCGTTCAGTGAAGTTTCTCAATTAAACACCATTTTGCAGGTAGAATCTACATAGAAACAGAGCGACTTGGCTAACATCGTCATTCACACGAAGAGTCACAATTCTGCAAGCCACTGAGCTAACATCTCCCAGCAGCCCCTGCTGGTTCAGAGTCCGCATGAAGCAGGCTCTTCAGATGCATTTAGTTTGCATCAGAGATCTTACAGCTGCCTAATATAGGGAAAATAAAATGAATTTTCCCAGAATTCAGTGCAGCCAATAGTCTTGGGCTAGAGCTGCATGGTGACAGCAGAGACATGATAGGTAATACTCTAATCATTATCTAATATGTGGACCCCCCCCCCCCCCCCATTACTACTGTGGAATGTGGGAATCCGTCCTTAAAGGGGCTAAGTATATTTTGGACAAGAATGGCTGCTGGCCCCCACCTGGTGTCAATGTGTTAGATACAACTTCATGTTTTTAATCCATTTTCTATATTGTTATATAGCAGGAATCATTGATAAGGAGGAGGATGACTGTGCTGTAATAGGTTATTGGTGGAGGTTTGTTACGTAGGTAGCGTGGGAGGATACACAATAGGTAGCTTTGTCACATATTGTCCCGTTGATACCATGCTAATGTTTTCTTGATTGCGTTTGACCCTCTCCATTTCGGGAGTGACAGGTGTTGGGGTTCCTTGCCCCACGTTCTCTTTGTACGCAACCTACAGGTTATAAAGGCAGTCAGCATTAGCTACTTCAGACCACAACCCTAAACAATTACATGGCTGCCAAATAGCATAAGACATGATACAAATTCTGTTCTTCATTGATTCTCCAAGGTGTAATCAGCCTGAGGACGATTTAATGTAATATGCATAAACAATACTTAGCTGCAATACTCTGATTGCACTAAACTATACATCCCTACTCAGTAGGGTACTGGCTCCCAAGCTATGGCATTCTAGCTGTCTTGATATTACCACACAGAGTCCATTCTGCCAGCCTGTGGCTTGGGACACGTTGTGGCTTCTCCACATCTTTAAAGAGGTTATCTGACTTCTGAGAGCAGCAAATGTTGTAAAAGAAAAATAAATGACTCCCCTCTCACCCACCAATCTAGCGCAGACATCGGCAGTCCCCAGTCAGGCGGCCAGCACACAATCACACAATCGCTGCAGCTAATTAGCGGTCACACACTGTACTATTGGCATCAACATGTAAGCCAGAGGTAGGTTCATGGGATGGACCAGGGGACTCGATGGGTTTTTCCAGGATGGAACTCAAACATTCACAACTTAACAAAGGGCCCACAACCTTCACATTCTGAGTGCCAGTTGGGGTCAGTTGGGTAGTTTGGCACCAAACAAACACAACCACATTCTTGATACAAAAATAACAGATCTTTACTGAAGAAATACGACAGTCCGGTGGCGGAACAGAAACTTCCTAGAGTTAGCAGAAGCAACGAACCAGCTTAGCGTCTCGCTCGGTCACTGCCACTGCTGGCCTCTAGGTTGACGTCACCGCAGTCTCCCTGTCTGTCCTTGTCACTGTCCGGGCTCTACACTTCTGGCAGACATAGATGGCTCACAGGACCCTGTCAACACTCGCTAGGGAAATCTCCACAATGTCCGACTCAGAATTATCTTCGGCTGCTCGACAGATTCCTGCCACAGCTCCCTGCGCTGTCACTGCGCATGTGTACTGAGCTACAACATGTGCAACCCACAACCTGCGCAGGAACCCAGCATTTATACGCATGCGCACAAACACTCCCACTCCTTACATTACAGACTCGCCGGGCCTCTCCCGCATTGTTGCTTCCCACAATTACAGACTTGCTTTGTCTTTTACTTAAAGGGGAACACACTTAAAACACAAATAATATGAATGACTTATATAACTATAGGGAATTCTGGCCCAGTATGCACATCCATGTTTTTAGGTTGGGTGTGTCGATGCTTGGTTGATCTGCCCTTGTAGGCTTTCACAACCGGTCAAAGATGAAAGCCATGATATTGTCAACAAAGACCAAAGGGGCCAACAGGCCATTTTCATTGGATCAGTGGGGACTGGGGAGGTGAGTAGTATGTTATTTTGTTTATAACATTTGCTTCTAGGTTTTTTTCAGTCTGGCTTCAGAAGTCAGATAGCCCCTTAAAGAGGAACCTGTCACTGACTATGACACTATAAGTTATGGTGCTCATAGGGCAGCTTCTCAGAAGAGGTATTTTTATACTTACCCGCCTCCTGATGCCTGCGCCATCAGCATGCAAACTGTGCACTCAGCATGGACTCATAGCTCAAACCTGCGCACACGCACTCACCTTGATCTCTATGGGAGTGGGCATGCACAGCCTGCAGCTCGAGTCCACTGCATGGTCCAGTCGTCAACTTTTGTTGGTGATGGCACAGCAGCAGGAGGGGGGTAAGCATAAAAAATACCTCCCTAGGTTACTCGGAACCTGTCCTCTAAGCACCAGAACTTAGTTCATGGTACTCATAGCTGGTGACAGGTTCCCTTTAAGCCCTCCAATAGGTAGGAGATTCATATAGGAAGCACACTGTAATCAATTAATACGATATGAGGCTCATGAGGAAAAGGAGGTTATATAAGAGTCAACATAAAAAGTGGGAATTCTAGTCAGGGGTCATTTGGGAAAGGTATTAGAAGGTATGATGAGTGCATAAACTTGGGTGTAGAGGGACAAGGAGGGAACTCGAAACATTATAGGTAGGTGAAGATTATTAACAGGGATCGTCCATGGGGATATTACGGATTGGGATTATTTTGGAAATGGTGTTAAAGGGGTCTTTTTTTGGTTTATAAATACCGCGCTTATATTTTCTTGATTGCGTTTTACTCGCTCCATCTCAGGAGTCACAGGGACGGGGGTTGCTATTCCCAAGTTTTCTTTGTACATAACCTGAAGGTACAAGACGGTACCCCAAAAATAATATCAATTTTAAAACAAAAATAAAACAAAAAAAACACTAACAATTATTTTTTAGACTTCTGAACAGTTATGGACAAGTTATAAAAGTCAGTCAGGGTGGATATTCGGCAATTAATTAGTATGATAATTACATATTGATATAATGAAAATCAGTTACAATTAATCAAATATTGTAATATTTTCATTTTAAAAACTGTTAATAAAATTATTTTAAAGTTTGAGCGTAATTGTTAACAGACACCCGAAAATCAACGTCAGTCCAGACACTCGAAAATGGTCCAGTACTGGTTATTGATTGTCATTGGTTTAGAACATTTTTTGTTAGGGGGGTTTAAACCAACTCCCATATGGGATAGTACCATGCTAATGTTTTCTTGGTTGCGTTTGACACGCTCGATCTCAGGAGTCACAGGAGTTGGGGTTCCTTGACCCAAGGATTCCTTGTACAAAACCTAGAGACACAAAAGAGCGGCCAAGATGGCATTGATGACTAAATCTGATATTCACTAAATTCAACAGAAATTCTATAAAAAGAGGCCGATTTCATAAAAGTTTTTTTCTTTGTTATAATATATAAAATTGTAATCAATCTCAGAAATATCTATTCTTTAAAAACATTTTTAGCCTATATGAGAGGAAATGTGTTATTTTGCATAGTAACCTTGAAGTATTTTCCTCTGCCCTAATTCTCTACAATGTAAAAGGGTTGTTCAGCTCTGAAGTTCCATCTCCCATCTCCCTCTCCCTACTCAAGCCGTGAAGACCTCCTCCATTCTTACATCACTAATCACATATTCGTCCCTTTGTGGGTTGGCTCTCTTTAGGCTGAGCTTACTGTCCCACAGGGCGAGTCTCAGCTGGTGATTAGAGTTACTTTCACAATAAAATATTACTTTGATCACTTTTTAAAACTAATTAAAAATATATTAGATACGATTGAAGAATTTTTAACCCTTTCCAATCCACTTCATATCCTGGTTTTCCTAGGGGGCTTACTCTTTTTCTGCCATTATAAAACAGCGCTATATGCTGGCTAAAGCCAGTACTGCATGAGGTGAGATGTTGGATAGAGTCCAACAGCAGAGAGCTGGCAATATACAGTAAGAGAACCCCGACGGACGTCTGCCAACATGGGAGCTGTACAGCCTTAAATCATAATGTCTTCAGAGGTCAGACAGTGGATTGGAGAGGGTTAAAGAGAGTAAAAATACAAAATTTATATTAATTTTGTTACATATTTTAAACTTGTCACTTTTATGAATTCGGACCATAACAAATACTTAGATAAGCTTATTATGTCACCTACGGAAACAGGCGCGGTTTGTCTGTTATGTAAAATATTTAGAGCATTATACTTGCCAATTAATGTGCCAATGGAAACTCAAACAGGTTAAACACGTTCAAAAAGGTCATTAAAAATATAAAGATTTCTGCTGGTGTATATTTGTGATCCCAATTTTCCATCATCAAGATAGTATGAAATCCAGGATGTAGAGATGATGGAATGATTTGAGAAACTCAGGGGAGTAACCTAATCTGGCCCCACCCCTGAACAGTCAACCACACCCATAGTTTAATATATTGTAATGGTGCAGTATATAGGAACATCAAATGCTTTATTCACATTTTTTCTGGTATTCTACCATCAAGCAATGTAACTTGATTTCTGAAAGTGCTTGATGTGCAGAAATATAACATAAATAGCTGAACAAGTACCTTGTACTGGCGATTGTACTGCACTTTTACTCTTACTAACAATATATTACCTGTATCGTGTATATCTGACAGATTATACCTCAATTTTTTTATTTTTAGCTTATGCACAACATAACTTTCAGGAATCCAACTGCTAGATACTGCGGATAGTTAACTTACAGTCATTGGGGTCAGCTGTAGCCCCGATGACTCCAACAAAGGCTTTCTTTTTTTGTAAACTCACCCTGTTCTGCTGTATTGGCTCCTCTTAGATTCGACTCCTGGCAGTGTGAATGTGGCAAGTGGGTGGTCCCCACAGCTCACTGTCAATCCAGTTTTGATGTCACTCATTGGCAGAGAGGTGGGGACCACCTCCTTGATACATTCAGAGCACCAGAAGCTGAATCTAGGAGCCGATGCAGAGGAACGGGGATGAGTGTAAACAAAAGCCAGAGTCAGCGTAGTGCAGCTGAAGAGCTATGCAGTTGGGCCCAGTGACATGAGGACATGACGGGCCCTCTTTAAGCATAATCGGGAAAACTCTCAAACACCAAATGTATACAGACCCCCACAGAAAAAATATACATTGCTTATCTAGCTATCTCAAGTATCACATATCTCTGCATCTCATATGAATAGCTTTCTATTCCATATCTATATCTATCTATGTCGTAGCTATGTAATCTGTCCACATCGTATCCAATAGATATCTGATTTCTATTTCTCCTATCTCTTTCTATGTACAATATCTCTCTCTCATATTTCTCTCTGTAACATATAATGTACACATTTTAATAACAGCAGTAAAGTATTAATGTCATCAGTTGTAACATACGGTTAAGGGTTGTATGGCAGTGGGAATGAGGAAGACTTGCCAACAGAGCGGCTATCTGAGCGTTAGTTATCCATTAATATACAGTTAAGTCGATGTAATAACGCTTGTGCTCCTCTGCATTCTGGAAAGGGGGTTCAGGCATTTCTACCATGTGGAATGGA
This sequence comes from Eleutherodactylus coqui, assembly GCF_035609145.1. Taxonomy (NCBI): domain Eukaryota; kingdom Metazoa; phylum Chordata; class Amphibia; order Anura; family Eleutherodactylidae; genus Eleutherodactylus; species Eleutherodactylus coqui. The sequence continues at coordinate 17,610,693 of NC_089844.1, forward strand.
TTAATACTGGGGCGTAGGGGCGATGCCGTCATTAGGAGGAGGGGCGTAGGAGCAAGGTCAAACACAATTACTGAGGTCAGTAGAAAATGTAATATCAGCCACTACCGAGCTGATGTTCTTCTGCGTCTCCTTTACTCGTTTGACTTCTGGCAGATCAGGAATCGCCGTTCCTCTCCCAATACTTTCCTTGTATTTAATCTATGAGATCACACATAATGGAGAGACAAAAAAACCATGGACATTTAGCACATTGGACAGTCCCATACATGACTGCATGTATGATCATACACAGATGTACACACACCCATAACATTGGAGTCTAGCTTGCACTGGATCCTATGATACTGGCGTCTACCGGGCGCTGATATACATAATTTGGGATGTGACAACCACTCTGGCCATGGTCATGATGCAGATCGCTGGTCGGCACTTTCCCTTCTGTATTATTATCCTTCTTGTCTTACATTTAAAGGGTGGTCCAGGATTATAAGAAACTTAGCTGGTTTATTCCAAAAACAGCGCCTCCCCTGTCCACAGGCCGTGTGGCGTTATGTTACCATCCCCGACCGCGGACAGGGGAGGTGCTGTTGTGGGAACCCAGTCATGTTTTTAGATTCTAGTAAATTCCTTTAACTAAAATTGTTTTATGAAAAGAAACATGAATTATTATGGTAAAATTAACTATTTGGCTTCCAATGTAGGTTGTTATAATGATCTCATTACACAGAAATACTCGTTATTTCTAATCAAATTGCTTAATGATTATTAGTCATTTTTATTGTAAGCACTTTTATACAGTTATAGCAATGATTTATAGAATATAGATATGGAAATGTTATATATAGTTATGGTAATGTCATACACTCTGACCGGCCCCTTTATTAGAGCCCTGCCCCTCTCATGATTGGCGCTTCCCTGTACGGTAATTCTCCCCGTGACCCCGGAGTGCGGCATAAAATCACGTGACAAGTTTTACGTGGATCAGTTTCAGTGTGAATCCACATTAGATGGAAGATCCAGCGACCGGAGCGACTTCCAACGAGGCCGGTCATCGGGGGCTCACTGCCAAGCGGGGGGCGGGAAGGGGGGGTTCTCGTGTAATGAACTGGAAACAACTCTTCAACAAAAGGGATCGGAGGAGGGTGTCAGGAATCATTCTTGACCACAGGCGCTGTTGTTGCTTGTGTCCAAGCGCACAACTCGCCGTTCCTCCGCACGGATGAGTTATTATATCAAACAAAAGGTTCCAGCGCCATTGTGTCTAAGAGAAACAGAAGGGCGAGACCAGCGGGCAAAAGAGCGGAAAAACTGTATCACTTAGCAGCAAAAAAAACATCTCCTGGTCAGTTGAATCCAGATTTCTGTTGCTGATGGGAGGTCAGATTTTGGCATAAGCAGCATGAATCGCTGACCCCTTCCTGTCCGCCGGTCAGAACATGTCAGCACCGCCATCTATCCACCATTTCATCATCGAGTGGAATCTTTGCCATAGCGGATTGCTGCAGTTCTGAAGGCCATATGAGTTCAACACATGACTAGGTGGGAGGGTGGGCTTTAATAAAGGGGTCATTCTGTGTGTATAATACAGTTCTAGTAAGGACATATTGATGGTAATGTTATGTATCGTTATAATATAATTATGGTATTAATTGCCGTTAGATTTAAAGATGAAATGTTACATTTTTTATTTATTTATTTACTTTTAGGTAAAAAAAAGTTGCTTAGAAAAAGTTATAATAATGAAATGAAAGCTAGTAAGCTCTTGTTAGATGGTAGGAAGGATTTAATGTTATTACGGTAAGTCGGCTAGGAGGCTTCAATGGCTGGTTTGAATAGTTTTGTACCGTGCTAATGGCATCCTGCGTTCTCCTAATCCTCTCCATCTCTGGGGTGTGCCCAACAGCTGTTCCTGTTCCAATTTCTTCTTTATAGAGAATCTTAACAGTTGGAATCAAGATTACAGGTTAACAACACCATAAAGACCTACTTTATCTTTGGCACAATGGCTTGGATATCGCCTTGTAGTTAATGGCTCCAGTCTTCAGAATTTGGACATTTTCAATTTAGAAATGTCATTATTGGTCAAATTAATGAATCAGTCAGCTATTGGGTTAATTGCATCTAGAAGGCCAATCTGGAATCCGAAAATTCCTTAGTAATAATTATTTTTGCACCTAATTTTTGAATTATTTACATAGAAACGAGACGTGACGGATTATTTACAAATAACGGATGGTCTACAAAACGGTAAATGACTAAAAAGAAATCCAGACAGTCAAAAAAAACATATAAATGGGACAAAGGACAATTTTGATCAGACCCCACAAATATAATAAACTGGATCTATCTACTGAAAAGGAAGGATTCTAAAAGTGTGGACACAGAAAGCAGATGCTGATGAGATCAGTGGCCGTTATCCGGTTAGCTCGCCCTACGTAGGACTCTGTTAGAAGGTTCGCCTCGTACAATATTATGGGATTATTTGTGTTAGAACTTTTTTAAAAGGAATCTTAAAAAATATACCGAGCTGAAATTCTTTTGATTTTCCTTAACACGCAGAATTTCTGGCGTGTCTTTAACCACTGTGACTTTGCCTTTAATTTGTTTAAGGTCACCTTGGTACTGTAGCTATAAGAAAAGAGTAGACATTCATTAACGTTTATATGAGAAGTAAAGAAATTCCAGCTAATTCATGATGATCAAGATCAAAATCAGGACAGAGATACAGACTTTACAGATAATAGAACGAAGTATCGTCATTGCATTACGCATCGTAATGCAATCTTCATGACACCGATAGGTTTATAAACCCAAACAGTAAGAAAGTAACACAAATGTAACACATGAATGGAGACACGTTGTTGACATTTCACCACATTTCAAGAACATCGATGACTTTCGGGGGAGATTGCTTTTTTTCTTAAAATTTTTTTTTTTTTTTTTGCGTTAGAGATTATAGAACGGCTGGAGTATATACTATATAAGACTAATGATATTGAGAACAATGATGGGGCCTCGAACAGCCCATCTGACTCCAACTATCATTTAACCCTCGTGTGGTACCAGATTTAGCTCAGTGCCCTCAGGAGGGGTACAGTGGGTGGGAGGAATGAACACTCTTTGTACTCAGTGTCCACCCCCTAATAGTAGCAGCTATACCCAAGGTCTTGCTTTCTCGCCAAATGACACGGATGAGAAATAGTCGCTCTTGGCTGAGTTACACTGTTTCTGTAAATCTCAAGGGAGTAAATAGGAGTTATGCAAACAGCATAGTACAGCAAGCTGCGCTATTTCAGCATCTCCGGAGTTACAGAAAGAGTGTAGTTATATATGCTAAGCAGTTTGTATAATTCCCATTGACTTCCATTGGACCTTTGGAAACAGCGTAGTACAAGTCACACATTTTGGGTTACCAGGGGCGCTAACCCAAGAATACCCCTTTAAGGACACATTCACCTCTACAGGAGTCCTCCAGTATGATTCCCCTTGTTTTGTTCCACTATAAGAGCCAAACAACGAAAATATCGGAAACGTTGAACGTCATCAGACAGACCTAATTGATCATTATCCCTATAAAGTCCATCTGACTTTCAGAATGCCGCTCAATATTCTTACGGTTTAAATAGTGCGGCATACTGCGCGATTTTGTTTGGGATTTCATGTCAGATCTTTGGCTCCAAATGGAGTTTCAAGTGTAGATCTAAACGAGGCGTAATGTATCGTCTATTATAGTTATAATATAAGGAACGTATCAAGAAAAGAGGACAATGTATCATTAAATATGGAATATCGGAGAAAAGTATAGATTACTGTGCTGAAAAAGCAATAATTACAGGTGTCCACTTTACATAATCCCTTCTTGCTAAAAGCGTTCTGACTTCTTATACAGCATCAGGGGCGTAACTATAGGGGATACAGAGGATGTAGTTGCACCCGGGCCCTGGACCCTTAGGGGGCCCATAAGGCCTCTTCTCTTCATATAGGGAGCCCAGTACTATGAATAAACCATTATAGTTGGCGGCCCTGTTACAGATTTGGCATTGGGGTCCAGAAGCTTCATCTTACGCCTCTGTACAGGACCACAACATTGTATACCCATATCAAGGGTAAAGTTCAGTGCTTATTTGCCCTTCTCACATACCTTGTAACACAGAAGGACAGCATGAGCCTCTGTTTGCTAACATTGCCATTCTTGTGGAGGAGTGCCTTTCTTAGGTCCTACCTCCTAACGGGTACCAGGATCCAATCGACTTGAGATGAGAATCACCTCTTCTCCATGAACTTCACATCAGCTACATATTCGGCATTTATGGTATGTATGTCACTTAAAGCGACCCACCAATTTAAGGACAGAATTCTTTCTAGGCATCGGAGGAGAGGGTATATTACCTGCAGTTCTCTGCCCACCCTCCAATCTACCAGTTCCAGGTCCTATTTTCAGCCATCCAAGATGGCCGACACAATCTTCAGACTAGCTAATCCCCACAATATATTGATAGGGTTAAATTACCAATGCCCTATACCTGCTCTCAGATTGGTCAGAGCTGCTCACATGATTAGCACTAGTCAATCAGAGAGCACCTCTGCAGCAACTGCAGCCATCTTGGATGGTCAAGAACATTGCCCAGAACAAGCAGATCAGAAAGGTGGCAGAAAAGAACAACTGCAGGGTGAATTCTGTTCCGAAAACGAATATATGAACACCAGAGCAGGTCTACTACTCAGGCCCCTCGTATGGCTCAGATCTAAGAGCCCCTTGGTAAGAGCAGTTCCTCGCAGACCTTCTGCCATCCTGTAGTACTACATTTCCCCTCCAGTGGAAATGTTAGGCTGGCTGCTGCTTCCCCCATCAAAATCAGCAGTTTTCCAAGAGCGGGTCCCAGTGTGATCAGTTGATTGCCCCGAACCCTGCACAAGCCCTTCAATTATACGTTCTAAGGATGTGGAACAGAACTTACACCGATGGCATTTCTGATGACTATCTTACCCATCTTCTGGTCTCCTCCTGTACCTATGAGATCCCAAGACAGTCTTATAATGCACTTATGTCATATAAAATGCTAAGTTGCCGTTATATTGTTCTTGGCACATGATGTAGTGGATACAATTGAAATACACAGAATACTTTTAATGGAATTGACTTACAGTACTGAAGTTCTTCTGGTTTTCACGAACTCTCAGCATTTCTGGGGTGTCTAGTACTGGTACATAATAAGACATCGTTCTTTCTGCCTCCTCCTTGTATTTTTTCTGTTAGATTGGAGGAATAAGTATATAAATGTAAAACGTTTGATTAAAAAAATTAAAATTTCAAGAGTTTCTTGCCTTGTAATATGGAGAAAATTTCTGGTATCTAGAAGTGAGTAGAAGTCTCAGATTTATGACACCATAACCTCCCTTACAGAGAAAATGAACCAACTCCCCGGCAGGATTCACGGACTTGTCTGGAATCAATTGCAGAAGACGGCAAAAAAAAAAGGATTCGACATCCATAAAATCACAGCTTTATTGAAACATCTTAAAATCCCAACAGGAAGGACATAGAGCCGCTGTGACAGCTTGAAACGCGCCAGTTGTTAGGCCATTGTATATTCTTCCTGTTGGAATTGTATGATGTCTCCATAAAGCTGTGAATCTATGGATGCCGGACTCTTCTTGCCATATTCTCCCTTAGAGTTAATGTTTCTAGAGGAGATTACTTCTATAAAATGGCATACAATGGAACATTTTATTATATGATGGATTTCATATGAAATCATTAAAAAAGAACATTTGCATGCCTTTTGTATGAAACAGATACATATAAATGTATGGTTTAGGTGTATTGATTGCTATGGGTGCCATATTCTGGATTTCCCTTCATTGAGAGTTATTGGTAGTCCCCATAAAAACTCGTTACCTTTCTATCTATCCAGCCTTAGGCTTCATTCAGACTGCAGTTGGCCCCTTGTCTATGGTCTCCATCCTGGGGTTCCATCTGAAATCGGCACTCAGATAGCCCTGCCATTTACTGAAACGGAGGCCAAACCATTTCAGCAGGATTCCGTTTCATCTCCAGCATTTAGCCTGACAAAAGTGAAGTCGTTACTCTATTCTATTCAGCTAAAATGCCAGAAACAAATGAAAACCTGCTGAAACGGCGGATTTGGTCTCTGTTTTAGCAATGACAGCCTATGACTTTGTCAATGATTTTGTCTGAACGCAGCTTTCGGCATTTCAGATGGAACCCCGGAAGGAGATCACAGATGGAATGCTAGACACCATCTGAATGAAGCCTTACCCCATCCACCTGACTCCTTTCTCAGCTGCCTCTGCTCCTGGTTGCTGGCAGTAGCCGTGTCTCCCTTTCCTAGTGCTGTGCAGCCGACGCCACATCATTCCCCCTGCTCCCGCCTGGACCCATAAGGCACGTGCGCAGCCCACCTCTTTAACAGCCAGCATGAGCACTCAGCTTTCCTGTCCTCAGAGTATCCCAGCCCTTCCTGGGTTATTTAAAGGCACCTCCTCACTGGAAGGTGTCTGAGCAGTAAGGTTCCTAATGTTCTAGTGAAGATGTATCAGTGTTCTGTTATCTTCCCAGTTTTGACCCTCTGGATGAATATCCAACGTTCCCGTACTCTGCCTGTCCCAACCTCAGCCTATTTACTGACTATGTTTTGCCTTAATGCCACCTTCCAGACCTCCTGCCTGTTTACCATATTGGGCAAACTCTACCTGTCCTGACCTATAATCTGCCTCCGTCCTACCCTGATCCCCTGGTACCTTCTGACCTGCCTGAGTCAGATGTCACTGTACTGGGACTACTCCTGAGGTGATGTCCAAAAGACCAGACCCCTCTAAAAAGAGGGGTTGAAAGGTGAAGACTGGGGACCTCTTGGAGGTGTCCCCAGGATTAACCCAAAGTCAGATCAATCAGTAATATAGGGGGTCCATGCCTGCTGTGTTATACTGCACAGCACTTTACTTTTACTAAAGAACCCCCAATTAATGAAACATGAAGCATGTGATCACCTGGCTCGAAAGATTCTTGACTTGTTGAGCATGGATAATTTCTGGAGTATCCACAACAGTTGTGTAATTGGCCTTATCCATTTCAGCAGATTGCTTGTATTTCACCTATAGAAGGATAAGTACAATGTAAATGTCACTTGTTTCACTACATTCATGCAAGTCTTGATCTTGGTAGTCATATACTGTGTAGTTTGCCCAAATAATGGCGTACCTGGCTTGCGATATCAGTTGCATTCTTCGCTCTCACAAAGTCCGGGGTTTCTAGGACCAGTGTTGTTAGACCCCGTCCTTTGATCTCCAATTCCAGCGTCTTCTTATATTCTTTCTGTTATGTTAAGTAAAATAAAAATGGATACATGTTCTTTAAGTTAATGAAGATAAGCGGTATAAGAAAGTCGCATTGTATTAACATACTATTATCCAAGATGACGTCCCCTGTTCATATGTCCTACTAGGCCATATGTATGTCATAGAAGGGGGTCCGCCACTCGAGACCCTCCTCTATGTCCCATAATGGAGAGTTCCTCAGTGAGAGCGGCTCCTGTCCTGGCATGTTGGTGCTACAGGACCCCCGTTCACGTGAATGGCTGCCCTGTAATAATACTACATTTCTCCTGCGGTGACTGCTGCACGGAAATGTCAGGATAGCGGCAGCTTCCCTCGGCAAAACCTGATGTTGGCTGAGAGCGGACTTAGAGCTCTGATCACTGCACACCGGAGAACCAGGATGGTCAGTAGGAAGCATTCAATGTATAGTAAGATATATGGGACATGGATGATTGTCACGGGGTAACAGGTCAGAGGCGCCATCGGTGCGCTCAGAGCAGAGGTGATTAACGCCATTACATTATTATACTTTGTTTTATTTGAATGGTCTGATAATTCTGTTAGTTCAAAAGTGAAATGTGTTGCCTGTATTCTGCCAAATAACCAAGTTTTATACTTTCCCTCCTGGTTACCTAGTGTGTGATGATTGGAGTCCGGGCTCATATTCCTACACTGTGGGACGCCAGCGAGTGCAGAGCGGAATTGGCAGTGCCCCGCTATTAGGGGGTATACAGTGAAGTGCTGGACACATCCGTTCCAGGTGAGCAGCATTGCTTTGGAGTCTTCACTATTAGTGGGTCATACACATGAGGCGCCTCTTTTCCTTCTTTTATAGAGAGTGGGTGATCAACAAAAAAACAAAACAGGAACTGTTCAAGAAAAACCAACCAACCCAATTTTTTGGTGATTGGATTGGCTGAATGGATGGGTTTGACTCCTCCCCCTGACATATCAATGTCATCAAAATATAATAATAAAAACATGGCCAATGTGCTCCACTTCACGCCCCATGAAAGGGGCGCCTCTGATTGCTCCCTGTAGATTACAGGGAGCTTTTTTCTCTTTTACAACTCCTCCTTCCACCTAAACCTCTCCGCCATCCTCACAGCTAACCACCAGTGTTGTTGTATGGTCTTCAAAAGACTCACCAAGACCCCTCTCTTTGCTCAGCATGTAGATCTACTTCCCATTGCATGTGCTACACGGGGGGAACGATATATAAAATGACAAGCCAAAGAGGGGAGAGAGTAGCTTTGGTCACACAATGCCAACCACTGGGGGTGCATCGAGCACTGTGAAGTACGGCACTGGGGGTCATTGACAAGGATGACCAATCATCTTGCAGTCAGCTGTATGTAAGGAGTGCCCACAGTCCAAAGCAGATCACTATATATTTGACTGGCCCTTTGTTTAGTAATGGAATTCATTCAGAGGTCCCAAAGGGGTCAGGGTCTTATATAGCTTTGAAAACACGCCTAGGTCTGAGCTCACAGAATAAGCCAATAGGGTTACCCGACATTTTATTTCTCAGTTATAGCAGTTTTCGGACTCGAAGAGGGTTTTTTTGCTCCTCTCTGAGTCAATATAACTGAACCTATGGAATATGATTACCAAACCAAGTACTGACCGCGCTCATACCTCATTTAATATTTGAGTTGCATTCTTGGCTCTCAATAGCTCAGGGGTCTCATCCAACACAGTGAGGCCTCGTCCTTTGATAGTTTCGTCCAAATCCCTCCTGTATTCTTTCTAGAGATTTAGCAGATAAAAAAATTATTTAGCCATAACTAAACATTTCCATAGAAATGTCCAAAAACACAAAACACACAACAGTTATAGACACAAGAAACAACGGCATACAAAATACAAGGGCTACCATTTGGTTAAGTCAAATGGGTAAGTTGAATGGATAAAAAAAGGTTAAAGGGAATGTATCATCTATATTTATTTTACTAATTGTAACCAGATTGTGAAGCTTTTCCCATTTTTCTAATTGTTTTTTATATTTTAATTGTAGGTTTTTTAATAATATTGTCTGAACGTATGGGACGGTCATCCTGCCTGAACTTCAGTAACCAGTAGTTAAAGATATCCTTTACAGTGGGCCACTCACACAGTGGACAAGAGCAGATCCGTTTACTTCTATGGGAGGGTGCTGTGGGCATGCTCTGTCATTAGTGCAGAGAGGAGATGGAGGTGAGCTGTGACCATCATCTATCGGCTTCTACGGAGCGTTTTGTGACATGTGCGGGGAGGAGGTGAGCTGTGACATCCACTTTTGTGAATGGTGAATCCTGTGCTATCTATCTATATATATACATGAGTGTCACCTCTTATTGAAATCCTACTTATAACAATAAGATGTCTGCTGAGAAGTTTTCCCTACAGAACAGGGAGTGTCAGACTATTACTTGGCTTAGTGGTCAGTGTAAGAACTGCAGTAATTAGGATTTTTTTAAATATATATATATTGAGATATTAAAATAAAAATAAAAAAATCAACAAAAATTCTTAAAAATCTGTTTAACATAGAACATTGATTTATACACGAAGTCATTTTCGGATGACACATTTCCTTTAAGTGGAATAGGTAAGCATAAGGAGGAGTTATCTGTTTCATTTAAATATGCAAATTATATGATAATTGCGGAGATTAAGAGGAAACAGTTAATGGGTTTGAAGCGATGTTTAGAATATACATAACAGGACAAACACAAAAACTACATAAAACAGACAAAAACAACGCATAGTAATGTACGTAAAACAAGAACATGGAATGGGATGTAGTGGGGATTAGTGGAATTATTCTGATTGGCTGTAGAAGGGAGAGATGGAGCAGATTCTACCTCGCTCGCTATTTTTGTGGCATATCTGACATGTAACAATGACGGCGTAACCTCCAAACCAGCAAGGTTTCTGCCCTTAATACATTCTTCCAAGTCTTTCTTATATTCTTTCTGATGAAGGCAGGAAAAAAATATGTAGAATACTCATAATCATCGCCTTAGCTTCCTTACATGAAACGGTTTAAAGCTTTATGAAGATCTTTGATATTGTATAATATAATGTACAACGATAACTCTGGAAAGTACAAGGGGAAGGCTTCTTTACATTTCATTCCAACACATCATTAGCTTCTGCACTTGTAGTACCGTTTTTCACCAGTGAGGGAGTCAGTCTGCGGTAGAACAAATATAACTGCGCCACCAGCTTTACAGATAAACGTCATTGGTACTGGAAACACTCACTGGAAAACGCAGATACTTTGTACAGAGACATCTCCAGTATAATGCTTTTAGGAAAAGAGGGGCTACTGTCCCTTTAAAAAATAGTTTTACCTTTGAACCCTATTTAACAGTTTACTAAAAAAGTTGAGTAACTTTCAAAATATATTGTTTTACTTATCTGGTAGAATCTATAGTTCGGAGTTATAGTAATGTATTATAGCCCAGAGCAGCATTTACTATTCTGACAGCTTCTGAGCTGAAATCACCCAGCATACTTTATTGGCTCAATGTGTTCTCCAGTCTTTTCTATTGACAAGTATCATCTTCTCTCCAGCTACTGTATAGAAATCTGATGAATGAAAAACAAACACTTCTACTGCACTTTAGGCTGGGTTCACACAGGGCGGATTACCGTCGGAAATCTCGCGGTTTGGCCGCAGCAAAAACCGCGAGATTTCCGCCGGGAGAACCGCCGCGGTGTAAGCCGTGGCGGCTTTGAAGCGGCCGGGCCGCTCGCTCTTTCGCTGCGGCCGGCGCTCCCATAGAGGAGAGCGCGGCCGCAGCGGAATGAAAAAAAGAATGGACATGCTGCATATTCTGAAACCGCGGCCGTGGTTTCAGCCGGACTTACCGAAGCGGATTGGCCGTCCCGTGTGGACGAGATTTCTGAGAAATCTCGTCCACATGGCTGGCTAATCCCGAGATTAGTGGCCGCGGCTGGATTTGCCACGGCGAAATTCCGCGCGGCAAAACCGCGGCAAATCCGCCCTGTGTGAACCCAGCCTTAGGAGCGTAGCTGCTGGCAATTACAATCATCAGAACTGTGATTACAGCTTTGGGGTATGATATAGAATCAGGGGCATACACAGAATTCTTGCAACCCCAGAGCAAAACTCAGAATTGGCCCAACAAAGTAATAGTGTCCTCTCTGTGGTCCCTCAAAGTTATATTGTTCCTTCAGTGGCCTTTCAGTTATAGTTAAATGTTGCCCCCTCAATGTAATAGTGACCCCTCTGTGCCCCTGAAAGTAATTGTGCCTCTTCTGCTGCCCCCTCAATGTAATAGTGCCCCCTCTGTGCCTTTGAAAGTAATAGTGCTTCCTTTGTGGCCCCTCAAAATTATAATGTTCCTTCTGTTGGCGCTCAAAGTTATAGTGCTACCATAGTGGCCTATGAAAGTTATAATGCCCCCTCTGTGGACCCACAAAATAACCCTGACCACTCTGTAGCCTAACAAAGTTACAGTGCCCCCTCTGTGGGCCCACAAGTTAATAGTCACTCCTTTTCACCTACCAAAATTATAGTGCCCTCTCTATGTGCCGATAATGTTGTAGTGCCCCCTCTGTGTTCCCAACTCACATGACAGCTGGATGCTATGAGGCTCCTTGCAGAGCAGAGACCAAGAAATAGACACAGGGGAAGAGTCTGGCTCGGCTCTGCAAGAAGCTGTATGGCATCCAATAGTGACGTGAGTTTCAAATGGCACCCGGTGAATCATCAGGTGAGATGGGAATAGGTCCATTTGGCCCTGGGCCCTTCTGCCCCACGGGCCTCATAGCATGCTGCTATTGCCAAGATAAGTAATGTAATGTATTTATAAGTTACCCAACTCATTATATAGATCGTGTCTATATATGCTGTATATATAATGTTGCTCAAATGTGAACAATATTCAAATACTGTTAGAAAGGCTATTTTTTAAAAAGTTTGAAAGAAATACATAGATTCCAGTGAATGAGATCTCCATGGACCGATACAGTAATATTTCTTATACATGCATGTCTCAGCATGTATAAGTTCTCCATTTAACGTGAACATTAACCACTTCAAGCTTCCAGGCTTGAAGGAATAACATATCAGCTCATATACAGTGACATCATGAACAAACATGGATCCGACTGGCCTCCACAAATATATAGGAATATACAGTATATCTGCAACAAGTCAGATGTTGTCACAAAGAAAAGACATTTTAACCTAAAATCCAGAAGCAAAAAGACAAAACTATTCAAAAATTAAATTAGATTTAGAAATCGGTAAACTAAAAAGTTTTAATACATAAACAACTTCAATGCTAAGATTCTTGTAAAACAATTAAAATACAGTAAAAAAAAAAAAAAAAAAAGTTAAAAAAATGATGTTTGTTTAACAGGTTTTAAAAAAATTAACTTAACAAAATTAAAGAGGAGCCGTCCGGTCAGCGAGGCCCGCCGACTCCAAGGAGGTTTTTCTTTCCTTCTTCGGATCAACTATGAATGAGCCAAGTGGGCGCCCGCTACCACTCACTGCCAATAGGGGACATGATATGATTGCCAATGAGCAGTCAGGGCTTCCTAATTGACGCATTCACAGCATTAAGAAGCAAAGAAGAACCTGTATGGGGGAAGGTACAGATGTAGCAAAAGTCAGTTTGATCTGGTTAAGTTATCATAACCCATTACATATCGTACTGCAATGCTGTGAATCGGGTTATCATGGAGCGCAGGTCATGTTAATAATGGCTGGGCTCTGTGGAGTCACTGGGCTCTTCTTAGATTTAGCTTCTGGGATTGTGAATTTGTCAAGTTGGTGTGAGCCATGGGTAACACCAATGGGTTACAATGAGTAACGTCAGATGTGAATGACAATAATATATCTAGTCTTATAATATATAAGAATCTGAACGACGATCGGCTCGTGTAAAATGATCCTTGCCTTCCTGCCACTGCCACTAATAAACCCCCCAATAGTACTAGTGTCCTTCCTGTGCCCTCAAAGTACTGATGTCACATTGTACCACCCCAAAACACTGATGTGTCCCCCCCCCCTTCCCCTAAACACCCTGCAGCAGAGCTTCACTTACATTCAGCTGCTCCCTCAGTCCATGCGCAGACTGCTCCTCCCCTTCAGAGTAGTACTGCTGGGAGAGGGGGAAGAGCGGCCTGCATATGGACTGAGAGTAGCTGAATGTAAGTGCAAGTCATGTCCCACAACAGTGGCGTGGTTTGCCTACATCGGCGGCACACCACTGGCTGCGCTTTATTTTGTTTTTAAAAGACATATTTTTGTAGAGGTCCGAGATTCACTTTGAATTTAAAGGGATACTGTTACCAGGTAGCATGAACCGGGACGGGGAAGCCTATTGTCCCCGTGGGTGTTTTATTCTGGAACGTTCGGGAGTTTCAGAATAAATACACTTAGAAGTGTGACTCAGAGTTGAGCTCCTAGTCACGGGGCCACCAGGCTGCACCTCCCACCCCCTCCTTCCCCCCCCCCCCCCGCCTGCTGCATGAGGACTGACAGCTCTCTTCCTGTGCTCGCAGTGGGCGGGGAGAGACTGGCAGGCCTGCCCCTGTGACTCGGTGCTCCGCTTCCAGTAAACTTTAAAGTGTATTTACTCTGAAACGCTGCAACATTTCCGAATAAAACACCCATGGGCGCAAGAGGCCTCCCTGTCCCGTTTCACGCTGTCCGTGGTTCAGACAGCATGAACCTGATGACAGAATCCCTTTAAAGAAACATTGCAGATATTTCCTTCAATAATCCACCAGGCAGTTTAATAAAGGATGAAAAATCGCTAAAAAGAGTAATGTATATCATAATAGCAAATTATCAGCATCACTGGAGGTAACGTCTAACATCAGTTATCACGATCACAAGTGTGAAGGCCCCCTAAGCCCTTTAAGTAAAGCTCGTGAGCTGAAAGCAGGTGACCTGCTGAGTCCGGGGATGTAAGTTTTATACTTACCTCCACTATGATTCCCCCGCTGTGCGCGCTGAAAGTATAGGATTAAAATGGGTGGACTACTTAGTAGAGCTGCTCAATATACTGCAGCGACTTTCAGCGTTCACACCGGGGGAGGTAAGTATAACACTTACATGCCCGGACTCAGCGGGTCACTTACTTACAGCCCATAAGCTTAGCTCATAGAGGTGATAGAGTAGAGCAGTCTGTAGGAAAATGTAGGGTCTCTCTCTATGAAATGTACTTACATCACTTTGCATGTGCTGCGCCTCCTTAGCTGTGACGTAGGTTGGGGTTTCGAAGTCCAGCATAGCTTTACCTCTCTCTTTTTCATACTTCTCCTTGTATTTGACCTAATTGTAGTGAAGCATGGATAATAATAGTAAGCTCAATAACCTAATTGAGTTGATCTAAAAAAAAGTTAAACTCGATGGACCCGTTTTTTATTAACCAATGGGACTAAAAATGGTAAGAAAATGCAAAAAAACCAAATAAATATATTGCTGGATCTTCGCCTCTTCATGACAATAGGATAAACGTATTATTTTCCAGCCGTGATGAGTGTTGGTGGTGTGGATATACTCTCAGTACTTACAGTTTACACTCCGATCTAGAAAGGAAATTATTTAAAATCTCACTGTTTTCAATTACCAGAAAAATAATAGTTTTTAGGAGCGAAGCAAAATCAGTAGGAGCCGCCTGATCCTGGAGCATACCGGGCCGATAAGCTGATAATAGTTATTTCACAGGAGCTTAATGGGAGAAGGTCGGGCAGGTTTCATCTTAGAAAAAGAGAAATACCAAAAATATTCTAGGTTCTACTTTCTTCCCAACTGACTAAACAGTGAGATGAAGCTGAAGGTCAGATGAAGGGCGTTAGGGATTGTATCTAGGAAGAAACCCTTTAAAAAAAACATCATTTTATAAATGAGTGAATTTGCCTGTTTATGAAATGTTGATTACAAATGTTACAAAAAGACCAAAAATTAGCAGTTTAACATTTTTCAATGTTTACTTAGAAATGGAAACCATATGGTTTTTCTTTGCAGCATTTCTTCAAACTTTTTACTTTGCAGTAAATGCATTGCGCACTTATTATTTAACCAGACCCACGGCCGGGTCCCCTTAACAAGTAACCTTTATTGCTATGTAGTCAATTATATTGTGGTAGCAATCAACGTCTCAATATAGTGTGAGTGTAATATATTAGATGAGGCCAGTCTAAGATGAACAATATCCTGCCTTGCTAATTATGCACAAATATCAGGCTCACGACTGTAACACTTGCTGTAAATGGCGCGCTAATGGCTATAGAAGAGGGGCGGGTGAGGGCGGGTACTTAGCTCTGCCTACATCCCAGCCCTTGTCCATAGGCATTAATGGGAGGGAGCGGGGTGGCACGGTGCTTAGCTCCGCCCCTGTCCTGCTCCCTCCCATTGCACAGAATGAGCAGGGAGGAAAAGAGGTGAGCCTGCACAGGGGGAGAGTGGGGGGAGGAAAACAGAGGAGGCCCATGCTGCAGCCGACGTATTTTTGGCCCAAAACATAATTCCAGGACTATGTTTTGGGCTCGATGTAAAAACGCCCAGCACTATATTGGCTTGCCCAGGCGTTTTTACATCTCACAAATACGCCCATGTGCATTGGAATCCAACGCATCAGATCACAGCGCATATCGGCCGGCTCTGAAAATGGCCTGCCAGGAACAAGCTGCTCCTCCACACATTATTGTCTGGCTGACTACAAATCTTCAGGGTTTAAGGCCATTGCGCCTGCCCTACGGCGATTGTGCCGGTGGCGATTGTGCCTGCCTTATGGCGATCGTGCCTATGGCGACCGTGTCTGCTTTGCAGACTTTCAGGTATTTTTGGCTTTTTCAGTGAATATGTGTTTTTTTTCTTTTTCCTCACCTCTGTGATTCTCTGAAAATGGCCGGCCAATATTCCCTCATGTGAAAGAAGCCTGAGTCTGACATTAGTATAGCAGGATGGACTACATGAGGCTCAGTGCTAAAAGACCAGCTCCCACAACATGTTTCACCAGAACTCCGGCTTCATCAGGGGTATAGGAGCTATATACCAGGTTCATCGCTCACATGACCACTGTAGCCAATCACTGGCCTCAGTGGTCATGTGTGCATGAATGCCACTAGCACAGGGGACTGGTTTGGTTGCACCGAACAGGAAGCAAAGTGTAAGACTGAGCAATTTTCTATTTTATTTTTTTCTGTCATTTCCTACCTTTTTTTTAAAGCTGTAAAACCCCTTTAATGATATTTAAAAGACTGTATTCATCAATTTACTAACATTTTAAGTAACCTAAATAGAGAAAACGATAAAATGAATGCTTTATGACTCATACACATAACAGTATTATGAATTTGTCCTACAGACCCGTAGTATGTAGCCTATTGGCCCAAACTGTATCCCCATGTACTTCCGATTCCACACATATGTCGCACATGGAATTTTTTCAACATAGATTCATATGAAAGCAGAACATCCAGAGGGGGATTTGGCAACAGATTACTAAAGGAAAGGGAACCTGTCACCAAGTTTAACCCTTATAAACCAGTGAAAGTATGCTATCAGATCAGTCAGTAGGGTAGCTTTCCCCACATGCATAGATTAAGCTTCAATTAATCTTAAACATCCCACACCGTATGCAGATTAGGTCTGAACAGTCTGATGGGCTGCTGGAGTCTTCAATATTATTACTGCCCTCTTACCTCTGAATGTAGTGGATGATGTTGACTATGCCATCCACAGGCCAGTGCAGACAATGATGTCCCATAAGTCAGACTGGGTCTGGCGTATGCTCAGAGCAGCCTGGCCTGTCGTGGTCAGACTCACCAGATTCCTCTGCGCATGCACCGATCCCATCTGTGAGATGTCATCTATGTCACTTAGAGGCAAGGAGGCTAGACTAAACTAAAGACTGTGGCCGGCTGGAACGCTCCAGTATGCCCACTGCACCATGCAGACCTCATTTTCATATGGCCCAGGGGATTTACAATTTCATTTTCAAAAGTATGCCGTGCTAATGGAGCATAATTAGAGATGAGCGAGCGTACTCGGAAAAGCACTACTCGCTCGAGTAATTTGCTTTATCCGAGTATCGCTGTGCTCGTCCCTGAAATTCGGGTGCCGGCACGGAGTGGGGAGCTGCAGGGGAGAGCGGGGAGGAACGGAGGTAAGTTCTTTCTCTCCCTCTCTCCCGCCCGCTCCCCCCCGCTGCGACTCACCTGTCAGCCGCAGCGGCACCCGAATCTTCAGACCCGAGCACAGCGATACTCGGATAAAGCACATTACTCGAGCGAGTAGTGCTTTTCCGAGTACGCTCGCTCATCTCTAAGCATAATGTATATAGGTTCAGAATGCCCCTAGTTCATTAGGGTCCAACCTGGTAACGGGTTTCCTTTAAATCCACGCAACAAATCATAAATAGAATTTACAAACAGTATTAAGCTATGGAGTGTGTAACTTACTATGCTCTGCAGTTCTGTTGCCTCCTTCACATGAACTTGCTCAAGTGTATCAGGCACCATTTGGTAGTGACCCTTACTCTTCTGATATTCGTTCTTGTAGCGGTACTGAAGGGAAGTGTCAAAAACCGCCTCAATCATAGCCTAATACGTTATTAGTCTACTATTGGATCCAAGGTTATTTTACAGAATGTGACTAAGGAAATCCCAGATTAAAGTGAAATAATAATAATATTAGTACCAACAATAATCTTTATTTATACAACTTATTCCGCAGCGTTTACTATAGTAAAACATACCCCAAATGCATATTCACGGACTCAGCTATTAGTATAAAGTAAAGTAACCCTAGCTCTTTCATGATCCTTTAGTCGTCAGTTATACGATCTACATTAAATGGCTGAATCCTGCTAAAAATATATAAAAATATTAATAATTTTTTTTTTAAACTTCATAAAATTGTAAATGATATATTTTTGTAAACATTATATTTGTGTGGAATTTAATAAATCAAACCAGAATTAAGGTTATGAAAAATGACAATGTTAAGATTCTAAATTATTAGATCAATAGGTTACTTTTTTTAAAATTATCAAGAATTATTAATGACTAGATTACTGTATATACTGGTTGTTATCGGATATTTAATATATTTCAGCCTGGTTAGTTTATCTGGATGAATAAAAGAATGAAAAGTGTCAAAGGGGCGGAGAAAAAGCTGAACTGAAATCTGTTCAACATTGTATAAAAACATACAGTACAAACGTCATCCCCGCCTCACTCGATCCCCACAGCTCCTATTCCCACAGTGCCCAGTCCCCCAGCAATGACATCCCACCACAGGCACATGACACCGCTGCAGCCAATCACAGTTGTATTTCACTTTGGATGCATTGCTCACATGTCCCTGTGACGGGGCGCCATCGCTGAAGCCTGAAGAAGAGTGCAGGGGGGACCGGGCTCCATCGGAACGGGATGAGCAGGACTTTTTGTTACGTTTTTATATGTAATCTTTTCTCCTCTGACCGCCCCTTTAAGGACTATTTCAATTAGCTGTTAGCTCTGACCACTAGGAAGATATATTAATGATAGTTTTGGACCTAAAAGAAATACATGGTGTTAAAAGATGGAGATTCACTTTAAGTTTAATGAGCTGAGTGATATTAATATCTAGTAATGAGTTGGATGGAATTTAAGTCAGTCAATAAGGAAAGGAAAGGAAAGGATAGCTACCAAGTGATGCCCAAAGATAGAAAGCAAACAATTAGCTTCTATTGGTTATTGCAGGAAGAAACAGAAGTGAGAATTATGAGGTTACGGCGTTATTTTTGGTACAGGACTTACTTCACTTGCTAGTTTGCTGGTACCGGTGATATGTTGCATGTTCAAGGATTCCGCCATATCGGTCACTGGTTTGTGGAGCTTCTTAAGGTCAGCTTTATATTTAATCTGCAACCGAAAAACATTTGTCAGCCTGAAACATGTATAATACTAAAAAATAAATAAAGGGCAAAAATATATTTTTTTAAATTAGCAATAAACTATTTTTAAAGGGATTTTTTGGGACTGCCTCAGAAATGTATTAAGTTAAGAAAAACCACATACTCACCTGGTTCAGCAATGCCCCGTCAAGCACGGGAGCCTCAGTACTCACCACTTGGAACCTGGAAGAAGCCGATGGGCAGTCACATCCCATTCATTGTGCACATGACCGCCCAGCCAATCACAGGTCTTGGCAGTGCTTGGAACCAGAAGATAATAAGGGGGTCACGCAGGCCTGGATTATCATTGGTCACCTGGAGTATTGGCTCCAGCTCCCTGATATAGTCCCTATGGAGGGCCCAGGCTGCTCACTCTCCGGCAGGCTGAGGGAAGTGGCCAAACTGGTGAGAAGCAATTATGCCCCTTTTTGCACTGGTGAGAAAAAACTACATACCTGTTTCGGTCCACCAAGCCTCTCCAGTCTTCTTTCTACTTTGGGGTAAGTGTAAGGACACATGACTAGCACTGGCCAATCTCTGGTCCCAGACTCTGAAATCAGGGATTGGGTGCAGCGGTCACATGTCTGGCACATACATGTTGCCCGAAAGTAAGAAGATGCAGTATGGAGTAGCTTGGAGGAACAAAAATGTAGTTTTTTCCCACTAGAACAGAAAGGGGGATTTTTATGCGGAGGCAGAAAGAGGTATAATTACTGACAGCAAGGGGTTGGATCATTTATGGGGGCTAAAAAGGAAGATGATTATTTATGAAGGTAGTGAAGAGACATTATTAACTGGGGGGGGAGTGATATTATTTATTCTAGGGGCAAAAAGGGGCATTATTACCTGGGGGGGGGGGGGGGGGGCAAAAAAGGCGGCACTACTACTTATGGGGGCACAATGGGAGGCATAAATTATGAGAGCAAAAAAGATGTCATTATTAATTATAGGGACAGAGAAGGTGGAATTATCACCTACGAGGCCAGAAGAAGTGACATTACTAAGTATGAAAGCAGGAAAGGGGCATTAGACAGAAAAAGCATTATTATTGATGGGGCTTAAAACAGGGTACTTTTACTGTGTGCGGGGCATTAACTACTATCTGGGGCACTAGGTATTGTGCAGAGTTGAGGAAAACATAGGGAGGGTGATTGAAAAGTATGGAGTCAAAGATGTCTGTGTGAAATTCTGCAGAGACTAGGTGTGGTTGGGAGAAGTCCTCATAGCTGTCTGGGCCCGGATAGAGAAGAAAAAGAACAACATCAGCCAGAGATGATGATGCCACGTGTGATCAGTGGAGGTAATTGCAGTGTATGGGGCACCCCATACACATGGGAGTGTGTGGTATTTCTTAATTTTTTACATTTCTGAGCCAGCTAACTTTAGCCTTTTAGACTTTTTTAAGTCACGGAAAACCCCTTCAAATAGCATCAGACACCCATAGCAACCAATCAAGGCTCAGCAAGGTTTGTTGAAAGGTCAGGCCTTGACTTGTAGGGAAGTCACCTTCCAATAGGTGGCGCTGTGGAGGTACTTTTCCAATAGGTGGTGCTGTGGAGGTACTTTTCCATCTACTATTTACATACTTTTTTTTCTGGAGAGCATTACATGGCCTGTATGAACTATCTATGCCAATTTGGTGCACAAGAAGACTCTTTATTCCCTTAGCCCCATTTGAAAAAGGAGATAAGCAGCAAGACCGGTTTTCTCATACACGAGAAGTGGTCGCATAATTATTAGCATCCGATGATTTACCTCGCTAGCAAGTATATTTGCATCTTTGAAAGTCTGGTAACATTTGGCCTCCTTGAGGTCATACTGAGGCTTCTTGCCCTTGTCTTTCGAAAAGCTTTCCTTGTACTTCACCTGTTGGAAGATATGACAAATATGACATGAATAATGACAATGGAGTGAAGATTCCAACACGATGCGGAGACAGAAAGACTAAAGGGAGCAGTAATAATAACCAGTCAGGAAAGTAAACCGTAACCATTCTTGCAGACGCATGCTCCAAAATATATATCACCGAAAAGAGGCAAAAATTATCTGCAGATTTTATGCCAAAATTTGAGCAGTAAATCAACTGGAAAAACTCAATTTCTGTTCTCGAAAGCTTTTCAAAAATGTTGGCATGAAATGCTGAGGTCTACTTGGTTGTGTCCATTCACGTACAAGCATGCACATTCTGTGGTATTTCAGACCATGGAGGGCATGCATCAGATGTGCGCAGTATATGGTAGAAGTTGGAGTTTCCCAACAGCTTGAGAACCACAACTTGGTTGCCACTGCATTACACAGTCCTTTAATCATGCCTGAACCTACCACAAACTAATTTATATCGAACTTATAAGGGTAAATACAATCAATGAACATGTGGCTATGCAGAACGCTTTCTGTTGGTTTCCTCTTCGGACTCCAGCATGCACAAGGGGCTCTATAAATCGTTGCTGCTTTGCCGTCAATTCGGCTTACAAATAGGCAGTTTCCCATTAAAACCTCCTACAGCAAAAATTTTACTCAATAGTATTGAGGCCTCACTCATGGGCATACTGTACCCATATTGAACTGTTTGTAGTCCAGATGGAACCCTTGGATCCCCACAATTTTACCAAACCAAACAGGAGAGCCCCAGCAGGGAGGCGGAAACACAGTTGGTGGCTTTGAAGCGTTTTTGGTAAAGGCAATGCACTTTGGTGGTGAAAGGCATCGTTCTCGGGCCGTATCATTTCAGCACCAAAATGCGTAGCCTTCCCCAATGAAACTTCAAAACCACCCGCTGGGTTTCTCCTCTTTGTTGGGGATCTTGTCAAGCAGCGCTGTTCCTCTTGTTGCTTTCAACCTGACTTATACACTTAAAATATGAAGTGGCCAATAGTCTGTGAGATCATCCATATGAATGTTCCCACCACCTATATTAAAGATTCTAAATTCTATGGCCATGGACTGGAGTAAAAAAAAAAGTTAATTATACTTACCTGCTTTTACCCCGTCTGGCACAGCAGTCTCGGTCACCTCCACTACGAACCCGGAAGAATCTGGTAGCAGTCCCATGCACAATGAATGGTACATGACCACTACCAGCTTCTTCCAGATCCATGTGGTGGTGACCAGGGCTTGTGCTGCATGGGAGGACCTTAAGGAGGTGAGTAGGACTGGTTTCTTTATTTTACAACACTTGCACAAAGTGGCTTGATTGCCAGATTCAGCCAACTATCTGACCATTTGCAATTTTTCGCCCCAGCCCAGCTAAAATTTTAAAACCTGGCCAACTGCTTTTCTGGAAGACAGAAGTCTGCCATTGACTGTCACAAATGAATGTTTGCACTAATTTCGAAACTGACAGTCAACTGAAATGTCCAAAATCAGCTATTTTGGACGACTTTTCTTCCAAGTGTATGACCAGCATTTTAGCGCTGTAAGTTCAGGTCAGTGGAACCACGGGAGGTCCATCTGGTGTTAATGTGCCCATACACCAATAATAACTGTAGCCTGAACACATGTTCGGCCAACAACCGTTTCTCCCATCTCCCCCGCACTCATGATTCATGTATTTTGAATGGGCAGAAAGGAGTTAATGCCATCATTCCCCTCTGGCAACTGCTTTCCTCCGGGGAGAATAACAGAATCAGGCATTGAAGTTCATCACATATGACAGTCTTCTAGTCCTCTTCTTGGAGAGTTTACCCTAATGTATATGAGGGCCTAAGACCCCATTTACACTGAAAGATGATCGCTCAAAAATCGCTCAAAGAACAGTTTGAGTGACAGTTTTAAGTGATCATCTTTGCATAGTCTATAGTAGCTAATTAGCTACTAAAGACCTATGCTGGCAGAACGCTCAGCGAACAATACAGCTGTTTTGCATAAGCAACCAGCTGCATTGTTCTCCGTGAGTACAGCTCGCGTCCCGCTGTGAACTACCAGTGGGACACGAGCTGAAAGAATCTTATCAGCGCTGCCGACTGTGATAACAGCCTGCACCGCTGATAAGAGTTCATTGCTCAATTCTAGAAAACTAGAATTGAGCGAGGAACGAATCCTGCACGAAAACTGCATGATGTCCATGCATTTAGATGCAATAGTTATCGCTCAAAAGACAGCTTTGAGCGAATTTTGAGCAAAAATTGTTGTGTCTAAATGGGCAGGTGCCAAACAAACGTTCATTGAGCTGCATCTGTTTGTTTAACATACCAAACATATGCTATTTGCATAGCCTATTGCCTTCTAACGACTGCCAGGCTATACACATAGCATACAATAACTAGGCTGCACCATTCAGGTTAAAGATTGCTATATCTGTACATATAAGTGCTGGGCTGTAGATATTGTGTAGGTTGCCAACTTACTAATATAATGTAATTAACAGTTTACTGCCATTTTTGTTTTATGAAGCTACGCCCCTTTGCCAAAAAAGTCTTCTTCCTGATAGTACTGCCACTCCATCCTGCAAAATACGACCTTATCCATCAGTGCCTCTTGCTATGCGCCTGTTTCCTGCTCATCCGGTGCAGACACGGTGAGTCTCAATGGGGAGGCACTGATTGATGGGGCGTGGGATTGCATCCCATGCCCCTCCATCGGTGGACATATTCAGGATGGAGCGGTGGTGCTGTCAGGATGAAGACGTCTGTGGCAAATGGGCTTTATAAAACAAGAGAATGGCGGAGACCAACTAATTACATTGTATTAGTAAGTTGCCAACATACACAACATCTGCTGCCCTGCGCTTATTACATATAATGTGGAGAACCCCTTAACATCCGGATTACAAATAGTACAATAGGCGTACAATATTGAGGTCTTAGGATGGATTTACCTTTTCCATTTTAGCTGCTGTTTTTGCAGTTTTATTTTTTCCATTTTTTTTGTTTGCTTTAATTATACCTTTTTTAAAGGGCCAGTCTGGTGAAGACACATTTTTCAATCCCTGCCACGCTCAACTGATTGCCTGTCACACTCTGGTGGTCTCCTCTGTGTACTGCAGCCACTTCCATGCAGTGCAGCCCCCTGTTTGATGATGATCTGGCACTATCTTGTGGCTGACATTTTTTACTTTCAGTTTTGACATCTATCCCATAATGCATCAGCACACTTTACACTTCTGCCTGCAGGGAGGACAGTTTAAGTATCATTACCTTCTTTATTCACCTAAATAAGCTACAGCCCATAAGTATACAGTCAGGAGGATGAGCTGTGATCTCCTCTATTATAACCGTGTGCCAGGAGCTGTGAGATCATCAGCAGTAACAATGATAAGAGTGTCTGTGTCCCCTTCTAGGCAGTTTCTATGGTAGATCCATGTAATAGCATCACACAGCCTGAGAATCTGACAAGAAACTAAACACTAAGTAGATCTGAGCTGGTCAGAGTTCAGATCACATGACCATCTGAGAAGGAAGGGGCCGGGAGTTCAAGACAAAAAGAAATAACTAACTGAGGGAACACTAGCTCCCTTATATATACTGGGGGGGGGGGGGGAGCTATATAATGAATTCTAACAAATCACCAGAGTGGCCCTTTAAAATGACAGTAAAGGATGGAAGCACACAGGAATCTGGCCTGATGCAATCTAATACGCAGGTTACTGGTTTGTTTTTTAATCCATTCGATCCGACTTTCATCACGTTTTAAGGAGAAAACTGCCATTTAAATGATTTCATTTAAAAAATCTTACATGGAAATTGTCTTCATTTAAAAAAAAAAAAACGGAGCGCAGGCCATGCCCCATACAAGTCACTGCCGAACATGCTCATCTTACATCACTAGTCAGATGATTAGCTTTCTTAAGTGTCCGCATGATGGGAGTGTCATAAGACGCCGCTCCGTGGCCCCACATCTTTCCTTTGGTATACTCAGCCTACAATGTGCAGCAAAAGATGGGATTAGCGAAGCATGTGAGGTCTCCTCTGCGAGGGTTTGCAGCTCCCCCAATAGGGATGGAAACAAGGTTACGGTAATACAAGATGAAGCAGAAGGGTCACATGGGTTTTACAATGGACTGTGCAGCAGATTCCCCGAGGATCTCACCCTATGCAGAGTACAATCTGCTGTTGAGCAGCGCTCACATCTAGCTGATTTGCTGCAGAATCCACAGCTGAAGAAATCCGCAGAAAATCTGCACCAACGTTTTTGTCACAATCTGACTATTTGGTGCAGAAACTGTTGTGGGTTTTAGATTTGCAGCAATTTAAATGCAATTGAAGTGGTGAAATCCGCACAAAAATCCATGATGGAATCTGCATAAAATCGATGTGGATTTGCTGCAGATTCTTTCAGCTGTCAAAAATATATAGCAAGTCAGCTAGGTGTAAACACACCCTAAGGCTCCTGCACACGGGCGTATCTGCGCTTCATATTACACGTGTGATACGGACAGCATGAACCCATTGATTTGTGCTGGGGTATTCACAAGCGCATTTTTCACATGATACATTCACTGCGTATTTACACATGAAGGGCGGTGTCAGCCACAACTACGATCGCCGCCACGGAGGGTAGTTGCCCCTGAATGAGGGGAATTTCCTCCCCTTCATTGGCTTTTCAAACTTCACACCAGAGCAAAGGAGTTTGAGAAAAACAGCGGGGGGATAGGCGCCGCCCGATCCTCCCCACAAGTAGTACTCCCTGGGGCGGGTCCTGTCTTTTATCAGCCGTACAATTAACGGGTGAGAATCTCGCTAGAGAAAAAAACCCACTGAAATCCATTAAAGTCATTGGTTTTGTTTTGTCCCGTAATGCGGCCATCATTAGAGGAGAAAGCCGCCCGAAGACAGGAGAAATCTATGGGACCTTCTTGCTTTTGTGAAAAACGTTGTGAATCCACGTGCAGAAGAAACGCAAGAAGGACCATCCGCCTTCCAAAAAAAAAAAAAACGTGATAGAAAGTAATTTAAAAAGTTGCAAAAAATTAAGACCTCCCACATTTGGTGACGAAATGTTTGGGTCGTGGTAGGTGGCGACGCAAATACAATTTTTTTCCTAAAAAGGATTTTTATTGTTCCAAAATAGTGACAAAAAAATATATAATTTTGGTATTTCCATAATCGTATTGACCCAAAGAAAAAATTTAGCATGTTACTTATACCGCATGGTAAGTGCAAGTTTTAAAAATACAATGCAAAAATTGCTGTTTCTTGTCTAGCTGTCTAGCAAAAAAATGGAAAAAAAAAAACAAATTCAAAAAGTTGTAGGTACCCCAAAATGGTAGCAATAAAAACTACGACCCATCCCGTAAAAAGCAATCCCTCAGATAGCTTCATTGGTAAAAAATAAAAATGTTCTGCATCTTGGAATGCGGCAATGCAAGTGTTAAAGTGTTTTTATTGTAGAAAAATAGTAACACATAAAAAATACATAAATCTGGTATCGCCGCCGTCGTATTGAGCCGCAGAATAAACGTAACACTTCATTTATTTATTTTCAGAACCTAAGAAAACAACGAAGAAATTTCATTTTTTTCCCATCCTCTCCAAAAATAATCAATAATAATATATGTACCCCAAAGTGGTACCATTAGAAGATACAACTCATCTGGCAAAAAACGAGGCCTCATATGGCTATGCTGAGGAAAAAATAAAAATTGTTACGGTTCTTGGAATGTAACGATGTAAAAAGGAAAAAACTATTGCCTGGTCATAAGGGCTCAGTCAGACGAGCACGTTTTTTTTGCGCATCTATTTGCGCAAAAAAAGGGGTTCCACGCATGTTTAAAATGCACGTGACTGAAACTCCGGACCCAATGCTTTCAATGGGGCCGGCGCTACTGCCGCCTCATTGAAAGCAATGGGATGCAGGCAACCCCCGCAGTGATGTTCGGGGAAGGGCTTAAAATATAAGCCCTTCCCTAAAAATCATCCTTAGGTGCTGTAAAAAATGAAAAAAAATGTGCATCACATTCCGCCACTTTCGTGGCTCCGGCACATCTTCTTACTGGCTCCCCAGCACTGCTCTGAAGCGCTTTCCACTAGTGTGGGATTTAAAAATCCCTGCCTCCTGAAAGTGCTGGGTCCGATTGACTGAGCGCTCAGCCAATCGCAGGCAGCGCTCAGCCATTCATTGAATGACAGCTGAGCGCTGCCTGTGATTGGTCTCAGTGCTCAGCCAATCACAGGCAGCGCTCAGCCATTGACTGAATTTTTAAATCCCCGGCCAGCAGAAAGTGCTTCAGAGCAGTGCTGGGGAGCCAGCAAGAAGACATGCCAGAACACCGACAGCGGTGGAAGGTGATGTACATTTTTTTTTACAGCAACAAGGGATGATTTTCAGGGAAGGGCTTATATTGAAAGCAATGGGCACGGAGCTTCAGTCACGCACATTTTAAACATGCGTTGAGCGTTTTTTTTTTTCTTGCACATAGATACGCAAAAAAAAAATAACGCTCATCTGACTGAACCCTTAGGCCTCAGTCACACGGGCGCATCGGCGCCCGTGTTACTGCAGGAAGGAGACGGCCGTACCTGAAAACGGCCGTCTCTCTGTAGCGCTGGAGGAAAGAACATGTGACCAGCTTCATTGCCGGTCATGTGTTCTTTCATCAGCGCTGGAGAGAGACGGCTATTTTCAGGTACGGCCGTCTTCTGTCAGTCACACGGGCGCATCGGGGCTGGTGTGCGGGTGTCGATGCGCCCGTGTGACTGAACCCTTAATGTGCAAAATGAGCCAGTCACTGAGGGGTTAAAATTCTCATGAATTACATTTATGAAGCATAGTTATGTCTATTATCTGGCAGGGGAGTCGTGTACAATATGTGTGCCCCAGATAGTTTAGATTTAGTTTTGTTTTTACAGACGAGGCTTCTCTATTAGGTTAATACTATATGTCTAGTTGGGGTTATTACTATATTTCTCCATTAGGTTATTACTATATTCATGCCCCATTCGGTCTTACTTGGCTTGTAAGTTTGGATACTTCTTGGGCTAATTCAATGTCTGGTCGTCCCAGGACGGTGATACCGCGGCCGGCTTCTTCCTTAGCCTTAGCTTTGTACTGGATCTAAAGGAAACATTGGGCAGGTCATATTATGTAGCGCATATTCAATGCTTTATCATTTATTTCATAAGAACTGGGTACTTACATCGCTGACCAGCTTGGCCACCTGGGTTGCTTTCTGAATGTCGGGTCTATCAGCAATGGAGGTGTAATTGAGATTAGCCTTAGCATCTTTCTTGTATGACACCTGCAATTAGAATTTAGGGATTATTTTTCCATATTTAGTTTTTTATATGAAAGTGAAAATATTATAAACTATGAGTCAACTTTTATACACTTTTTTAGCAACATTGTCTGAATAAGGACCCCCACAAGAGATCTGGAGGCCTCCTTTATGTGGCCTCCTCTGTTTTGGCCTCATGTAGCTGCTACTAGGTCACTCATGTCTCCATAATTTTGACCTGTAAAGACTTTATGTGCAGCTACAATGGAGCACGGCGTGTGGAAAGGTGTGTATGACCAATGGACCTTGCACTGCTGGTGTACTGAACCATGGCTTCATCGGGGCTCATTCATATAACACTAAAGTGGAATGGACCCTTACTGACGATGTATCTTCTTAATCTTTAATGACCTAAACATAACAGCATCCACTTCATGTAGCACGTTGTACCAGACTGATTTACTCACATTACTTTGAGCCTTGGCAACATCCATCGCGTGTTTCACATCAGGTGGTTCCTGCATGATGGCGTAGTTGGATTTGCCTCTCTCCTTCTGGAACTTTTCTTTATATTGGTTCTAAAAATATTGCATAATTCACACAGATTATTTGTGAACTTTATAAATATACAGCAGCCAATTTAAGGTGGTTTTCTAGGAAATGGACAAATGGCCGACGTCTGTGCACCCTGTGAGATACCGTCTTACAGTGTAACTAGGACAGGTTGATGGGACCTAGGAAACAGCTCCAGCACCACATCATTCGTTTCTGTCAGATTGACAGGAAGGGACAGTGGAGTGTTAGGGTCCACCTACCCACCTGCAGCTTTGCCAAGCAACCCACTGAGGTCTCAATTTATGGTTGGCTATTGTATATAAGATTTGGCATACATGGATCGCGATTAGTACAGGGTTGATCTGGTCCACCAGAGGATTTTAGGATTCTTCAGTGGACCCAAACTCATAGGGTGACTTTGGAGCCAGTCATTTGCCACTACAGTCAATGTTTTATAATCTATTAGACCTTATTGATGATATGCCCTGTGTGTGCAATGATAACAAGGAGGTTAAAATACATATATTCAGTATAGATGGTGGGAGGTTCTGGTGAATCAGTTCCCCTGGTAGGCCCAAGGTACCCCCCAGTTCAACACTGTTTTTTTTGTGGCTGATCCTGTAACTGGTTAGATGCTTAAAGAGGACCTTTGATCAGCGAAGCCAGCTGCATATCTTCGAATTTCTTGATTTTTTTTGGATGCCCCTTCTGTTCCCCTGAAATGACGTCTGTTAGCTACGCCTCTTAGCGTTTAGCCAAGTGTGTGGTCTCCTCCACTCACTCTTCATTGATGTTGTCAGGTTCCCGGTGATGTTATCCATCAACAGTTGTCTGTTTTATAGTTTCCCTTTCCCTTTCTATAATTTTTTTAAACAAGGACCCTTGACGTGGGTTGTGAGCTCACGTATTTTGGCCAAAATATTGACCAATACCTCGTATTTATCAGTAACATGCAGTGTGGCTTTGGAAGCCCAGGTTGCCAGTGCCGTTCACCCATGAAGTGCAGGGCAACCCGCCGGATTGAAATATTGTGTGATTAATAGGTTGTAAGCCTGCATGGTGCACTACACGTACCATCTGACACCTTGTATTTATTCTTTTGTGTAGTAATAAGCACTAAGCAGCCGCCCCCCTCAGTATAAGGAGGGTTAGTGAGTGGCGGCTCATCAGTGTCCTCACGTGTTAGTTGCTCCTCCATTTAGCAGTCTAGCTGTCTGCATGTTGGGAGATAAGCGGTGTATATGTCTGCCCTCTTGTATCAGAATATCAGCGTGTATATGGCCACGTTTGGGATTATTTTTGCAGTCCTGTAATATGACATTTCCCCTGCAGCAGAAATGTCTCGCTGGCCAAGGGTTCCCACAGCAAACTTAGCTGTTCCTTGAGGGTATGGGGCCCTGGGGCCATCAGCTGATCACCACAGGCCTTGCATTCCAAAAGGGGTGGTATGTTTTGATACAGCCCCTTTAATAACCATAATGCTTTCATAACTTGCACTGTTTATTACAATTACCACTTCTGTAGGCTGTCCCACTCACCGCGCTAACAATCTTAGTCACTTCTTTGACATGAGTGGTTTCGCGTGTCTCAGGCAGGGTTGTAAAGCTGCCATGTGGCAGGTGCTTCTTCACTTCTTCCTTGTATTTGTTCTGGGGGAAAAAATACAGCTTTAGCTTCCGACCGGTCTGTTCTCTGTGTATAAATCCGTATGTAGTGCTGGCGGCATGCAGCTAGAATTCTATAACTCATCAGGTTAGACAATCAGCGTTCCCAGGTACTGATCTATTATGAGATGAGTGGGTGCAGAAGTGTAATGAAAGCTTTGTCCATAAGTGAAACTCTTGGTGGTGCCCAGTCTGAACTCTGTAAGGTTTTGCATATGCCATCTGGCAGGAACTTACATCAGATACCAGCGTGCTGACGGATTTAGCATGAATGATCTGAGGTGTATCAGGAACAACTCCAAATTCTCCTTGGTACGTTCCTTTCTCATACTTCTTCTTATATTTCACCTGCAAAGACACCAAAATATCAGTTACTTGCACAAATAAAGTGCGCTTAGATGATTAAGACAAACGTCAAACGCAGAGAACTAAGACTATGAATATCAATATCATTCATCACATTCCTTTTGCGTAGATACTGTAACATCCTGTTCTGATAATTGACTTAAAGGGGTTTTCTGGAACTTTACTATTGATGACGTGTTCCCAGGATAGGTCATCAACGGGTGATTGTTGGGAGTCTGCCGCTTAGGATCCCTGCTGATCAACTGTTCGTTAGGCCCGCTGTCAGTGCAGACAGAGCTGGAAGCAGAGAGCTTCTATGACTCAGAGAAGAGATTTCACCCCGTTACCAGAGTCTGAGAGGGGCCCATTATTGGGATGTGAGAAGCTGGATGGTAGTATGGATGTAATGTCCCCACCGGGCCGTTCTGACCAGACTGTTAGGAGGTGTTGGGACCAGTGTATGTGTGAGGGCACACAAGGCGACCAGGCTCAAGACCCCCGACAGATCACCAGTAGAGAGGATCGTCTGACCAGACTGTTAGGTGGTGTTGGGACCAGAGGATGGGGGCACACAAGGTGACCGCGCTCAGGACCCCCTACAGACCACCAGTAGAGAGAAGCATCTGACCAAACTGTTAGGAGGTGTTGAGACCAGTGGATGTGTGAGGACACACAAGGTAAC
The DNA here is from genome assembly GCF_035609145.1 of Eleutherodactylus coqui. Classification (NCBI taxonomy): domain Eukaryota; kingdom Metazoa; phylum Chordata; class Amphibia; order Anura; family Eleutherodactylidae; genus Eleutherodactylus; species Eleutherodactylus coqui. Next base: position 17,642,343 of record NC_089844.1, read on the forward strand.
CAGGCTCAGGATACCCCCTACAGACCACCAATAGAGAGGAGCATCTGACCAGACTGTTAGGAGGTGTTGGGACCCAGTGGATGTGTGAGGACACACAAGGCAACCAGGTTCAGGATCTACAGACCACCAGTAGAGAAGAGTATCTGATTGTCCGACAAGCACCAGCAGCTCCAACTGTTTCATTGTCCGCCATCTAGAGACAAGTGGCGCCATTGTTACACCCGGGTGTTTGTTGGAATAATGTCCAGACTCTTGGCTGAAGGACATTTGGTCTCATGGCCCCATTACATGTACGGCCTTTGACATCCACCGTTGCCTCCACTTACAGTGGTGTTGTTAATAAGCAAAACTAGACTGCTATCGAATGGAACCAGGTTGTCTGGACTCATTCGTCTTCAGCAGCTGCCGATTAGCAGACTCTGTCCACAATTACAGCAGGCCCAATATCAGCAGATCTGTGGGGATCCTGAGTGGCAGACCCCCACTGATCAACTATTGATGACTTATCCTGAGGATAGGTCATCAACAGTAAAGTCCTAAAAGAACTTTTAACCATTCTTTATATGAGGTCGAAGCTCCAATTTTGTGTTGCAGAATTAGAAATTCCCTACGTAGACATAAAGCTTAACGGAGTTCTTCTACTAAATACACTTATTACTTATGTTGTAGATGTCTGATTGCTGGAGGTGATTGCTGGAGGTCTGAACCATGGGATCCTCAGTGATACCAAAACTGGTGGACTCCGAATACCTCAAATGAATGGAGTGGCATGACCAGTGCTCCAGTCATTTCTATGAGAGTGAGGGAGAGTGGTGCACTTGGCAATGGTCCTTAATCCATAGAAGTGACTGGAGCTGTGGTTTCACATGCACACCACCACTCCGTTCTCATGATGCATTCAAAGTCCATTGTTTTCAGGATCTCAGGGGTTCCTGGCGGTTGGATCTTCAGCAATCATTTATTCCCTATCCTGTGGATAAATATCTTCAGAAAACCCATTTAAAGATTAAATTGTTGCTGCCTGCATTCATCACTAAGGGGAGCTTACTATATACAATGTCTACATTGGATTCACTAATAAAACAGTATGAGGTAAACTCCTTAGCTCCCCCTAGTGACTAATTCATGCACCCAACCTTTTAACACTTAACTCTATGTTGCAGAGGAGATATAGAGCTATAAACATATATTAACATATCAATCAACATGGAATTTTGGAACTGGAACTGGAAACAAAGCATCTGTTACAACTTAACCCTCCTGGGAAACCGTGGTGTGCAATGAGTTCCCCTTCCAAACAGACACCAGGATCTGGCATCTGAAAGGGCTAGTGCACCCAAACAAAGTCTTCTCCTCCCAATCCTATCTATATTAGGCATCGTTTCCTGTGGAGGATGCCTGAGCATTGTGGTCATTTTGGTCTGCTTAAGGTTCCATTGCAAGTTTGCTCTGATTCTCTGGTTCTTGCCATTTGGCTATTCCTGACTACATTCCTTTTTCCACTCCTGGCCCTAGCTTGCTATACTGATCATGCTTCTGTCGGCTCCTTGCCCTGACCTCTAGCCTGATTCAGTGCTAAACCTGTTTCCTCTGACCCAACTTCTGTCTTGTTCCTCATACTGAAGTGTGCTGCCTGCCATGACTGTCTGATTATACCCCTGTTCATACCCTCAGGTACTTCACCTAGGCCTCTAGTAGCGTCAGCTGCCACGGTGCTGGACAACGTCCAGAGTAACGGCCTGGGGACCCCACAGCAAAGTAAAGGGTGAAGGCCGGGGTACCTCAGGTGTCGCCTCGGGATTTCGTCCAAAGCCTGACAAGTCCGTGGCTCAGTGGTTGCACATCCACTGAAGCAAACAGTGTCAAAAGATGGATATTCGTTTTCAAGCAAGTGGTATTGAGCACAGAAGCATCCATACAGCTCGGTACAGATCTTTCACAATGGGACTCTATGGGTGATGAATGCCACTGTGTGCCATGGCCATATCCTCCGACAAAAGGCTATGAGGTGATGTGAACTGGGCTTAATACAATGCTGTTTTTATAATATTTAACCCTTAATAAGCCTTACACAATCAAAGTTTACTGCCTGATGTTTTTCAGTAAGGGCAAAGAAAACTTCAACCTCTCAGTCTGGGGATGTCCACCCAAATGTGAAGAACTCTGAAGATGTTATCATCTTTGTGCACTAATTCCTCCATCCTGACAATAAGTAGGATAAGTTGGTTATTTGTAGGTTACTCACATTACTGTTCATTTCTGCATTCCTGAGAGCGAGGACAGTGTCCTTGTCATCGGTCACGGAGAGCTTGCATCCTTTCTGGAACTCTCTGTCTAGTTTGTATTCATACTAAAAAGAAATATGTGATTTAATATGGAGACTTATATGAAGATCGCAAGAGCCAACACACAGATACACAGCCCTGCCCAAATCTCACATACAAGGACTGTACTGGATCAGTCTAATGGCTTATATATGCTACTGTTGTCTTTTGTGGCCGAGGAGCTTTTGGTAGCTTTTGGGCACGAGGACCAGGGTACGACTCTACTCCACTTTATACCTGTACCACTGCATGTACAGCATGTAATGATACTTCTTAGCAGATCTGGCTTCAGCTGTATGTGGGCCTTTGAGTGATAAAGCCGAGAAGTGATGAGTGAACTTTTGAAAAGTCCAGTTCAGAATTTTGGCAAAAAGTTTGGGTTGGTCCAAATTGGTTTGTACCGAACCAAAACTTCACCAATACTCCTAAAACTGCTGTATAACACAATCTAAAATCCATAATGGCCTTGTATAATATTCATAGGTACCTAGGAGTGTATCCAAGTACTTTTGAGCTGTGTTTAAGACTAATTTAATAAAAGAGTAAAAACTGAAGAAAAAGAAAGAAAGGAAATTTTTAAGGAAAAATAAAAAAGGGAGAAGAAGGAAACAAAAGAAGAAGGAAAGAGAAGGAAAAAAAGGGGAAAATAATGGTTTTCCTTCTTGTTTTTCCTTCTTTCTCCTTCTCCTCCCTTCTTCTTTAGCCTTATTTTTTCCTTCTTCTCTTAGTGGGTTCAGTTGAAACAAACCACCAAGATTCAGGCCAAACCAAACTTTTAGCAAAGTTTGACCCAAAATAACATTTAACTGTTTTTGTTCACTCAACACTAAAGCCAAGCTATGTCCCTTCTCTAAAGTTGGCCATACACATTAGATAGAAGTAGGGGCTCCTGCCCACTTGCGTTTTTCTTGCGCATTTTTTTCACACGATATCGCTGCGTTTTTTTCACGCCATTGTCAATGGGACTTTCTAATGTTAAAAAAGCACCGCAAAAAAATTGCAAAGCACCGACTTGCGATAGTTTTTTAACATTAGAAAGTCCCATTGACAATCGCGTGAGAAAAACAGCGATATCGTGTGAAAAAAATGTGCAAGAAAAACGCAAGTGTGCAGGAGCCCAACAAAAGATCTTTTGTAAATAAAAGATCTTCTATCCAGCTATCAGATAAAAATGTCACACGCACTTGACTTCCTTCCAAACAATGACTGTCACCGTCAACTGAACCAATCACCCATTGTTTTATTTCACCGGACGAACAATCACTTTGGTTGAAATCGGACTTTATCATCAACTATAATCTAATGCGTGTGGGCAGCTTAACCCACCACCAGGCCTACCTAGATTACCATGGACCCCCAAGCCCAGTAAAGCCCAAGCATCAGCCCAGGTTTGCCCGCTACTCATGTTGGTCCTGATTGTTAACAATGTAACCCCAAAGGGAGATTGCTCATGATTATCTATCATTTCTTTTCTGCTTGATACCGATGAAGTACTACAATGGTAACATTTACTCAGTATTGATATGAATGAAAGTCAAGCAGTGGTTCAGATGTCTCCAAGAAGAAGGTTACTTACATCGCTCTGCTGCAAAGATGATTTTGCATTCTGCACAAAGTCGGGTCTGTCGGCAGTCCATTGCCATTGAGCCTTTGTTGCCTCATACTTCTTCTTGTAATCCAGCTGTAGAAAGAATGAAGAGAATTCATTTTCAGTTCGAGGAGACATGGCTTATGATGAAAGCCAGTAGAGGGACAACTTACATTGCTAATGGATTTGTAGGCGTCTTTGGCCGTCTTGATCTGCACAGCATCGGCCACCATGGTGCAGTGTCCTCGGCTCTTCTCATACAGTTCCTTATATTTCAGCTATGAAAGAAAAAAAATTCAATTACTAATCAATATAATTCACATCAGTGTAAGGGTCCTTGTATATGGGCCAATCACTGCTTTAAATGAGCACCAAGACGATCGGTGTTCCTTTAACTGGCCTTTACACGGGCTGATCAGACTGTACTAGGGAGCGAACGATTGTAAATGTGATCATTCGTTCCGCATGGAGAATCATCCCTGACAGCAGCACATGCCCATTCACACAGGAAGACATGCAGCCATCAATAATGATCTATTTCGCTGTACAATAGATGTGATCAGTCAACAAGCCTACTGATTTTGCTAGAATTTGGACCTGCTGTCCACAGGCAAGATCAAGCGCTAAACTATCTCCGTCAGTTCCACTGAAATGAGTAGAGTAACGTATGCTCAACCACTGCTCTACTCATTCAGAGGCCTTCGGGACCCCCGTACTCACGATCAATTGGTTTCCCAGAGGTCGAATCCCCACCAATCAAATCCTTATCACCTATTGTGTGGATAGGGCATAACTTGGCACAAGCTCTTTAATTGTAAGGTCAGATGATGATTAGCCCCATCATCGTTAGGTTCATACATACCTCACTGATCTTGTCTTTGACCTTGCGAGCATGTATCAGTGATGGCGTGTCATGGATCGTGGTGTAGGCCTTGGCTTTAGCTTTGTTCCAATCCATTTTGTAAATGATCTGCAGATGTGGAAGAAAAACATTTATGCAGGAGGGAAAGTTATTCTCTCTGATGTGGAAATCTAGATGGCGATTGCTCCTTATGTTTAACCTGCTACTGGTGTCTTCAAATCAGTGAAAAGTATATGCAACAAATTTTCAAAAAATTCTAATTTTGAAAGTAGGTAAAAACTAAGGGTAGAACATCAGCTAGCGATGGGGGAATCTGGGAAAATTTGCTTTTGCTGGTATTTCCACCAATGGGTGAATGTCTTGTTGTGGAGCCACATCTCCCCCATATAAAGGAAGCCTGTAATAGTGATTTTAGCATATAACTCCATCCTAATAACAGAGGGGTGATGTGAAGGGCAGCGTATTCACACCTGTTTTTCATTTCTAACTGCTGCCATACCTACAAAATTTTTCCACCAGACTGGTCAATACTGTCTCCACTTGTTTATCCTAAAACCTTCCCCATGCCTAATGATTGACATATGCAGCTCCTCCACACCATAGACCTCCAGGGACATTAGATATGAACCCTTATCCAGAAATATTAGATATTATTCCATAGCACACCCTAAACCTCAAGATATTTTAGATATGATTCCCTATCTAGCCTGGACTTCCAGGTATATTGGATGTTAACGCATATCCACCCTAGATTTCCAGGGATGTTTGATATTATCCCATAACGTACCTTAGACCTCCATGGATATTAAATATTATCATAAAATACAGAAGTAGCAATCGTCAACATGATGGGTGCATTGTGATAACTCCATTTACAGCATTGTAGTACATTGTAATTGAGTTATCATAACATGATAAATGTCAAGTTAGCATTTGCTACTTCTGCATCCTAGACCTATAGAGATATTAGATATGAACCCATATCTACTCCAGACCTCCAGGGATATTAGAAGTTAACGTATAAGCACGCTAGACCTCTAAGGACGTTAAATATTGACCCATATCTGCCCTAGACCTCCAGGGATATAATATAATAATCCATATCTACCCTAGACCTCTGGGGATGTTAGATATTCACCCATATTCACCTTAGATCTCCAGGGATATCATATATTAACCCATATCTACCCTAGACCTCTGGGGATGCTAGATATTCACCCATATTCACCTTAGAACTCCAGGGGTATTATATATTAACGCACATCTACCCTAGACCTCTGGGGATGTTAGATATTCACCCATATTCACCTTAGATCTCCAGGGATATCATATATTAACCCATATCTACCCTAGACTCCAGGCATATTATATATTCCCCCTAGACCTCCATGGATATATACTGATTCATATCCACATTAGAACCACAATGAATATAGATATTAACCCATAACCGACCTAAACAGGGATTATACAAATTACCATAAACCCTTTCTTCACCGTAGACCAACAGAACTACTAGGTATTATCAACTTTACCAATCTAAGACTTTTATGAATATTACAAGGCCATAGATACTAACCCCTAGGCCACCCTTTGCAAACACGTGTGGTGTAGTACATGCAGACAGGAGGCAAAGTGAGTAGAATCAGGGGGAATGTGACCATCTTCAATGTTTTGGAACCACCCTTTATCAAGGAGCCCGTGTAGCTAATGCTCTATGGACACTACAGCTCTGTGTACTTCAAGGATCACAATACTCACGTCACTGATCTGTTTTCCGGCCTTCTGAGCTCTGTTGTTCTCGGGCGTGTCTATGACTGACGTATACTTGTCTTTGCCCTTTTCATAGTGTGCCTTATACTTCCACTGTAGAGAAGAGCGCACAGTCATATACACCATATCAGCATACGGCTCTCATTTGATTTATTAGGCTTGAACGTGTCGTCTCAATAGTTATAGGTGTTTGTTTTTTTTTTGGTTTTCAATAATATAGGATAACAATGATATACAATGAAGTGTATACTAGTGTGGTATACAGTATAACAGGGTAATATATAATGAATTATGTAATAATGTGGTATACAGCATAATATAGTATATGTAATATAACAGGTTAATATATAATGTACTATAGTATACAGTATAGCATAATGGTAATATTTAATATAGTGTATAATAATGTGGTATACGGTATAAAATAGGATAATATATAATGTGGTATACTGTATAATATTGTATGACCGTAATACAAAATGTAGTGTATAATATTTGTGGTATACAGCATAATACAGTATGACAGGGTAATATATAATATAGTATATAATAATGTACCATAGTATACAGTATAATATAGTGTATAATGATGTGGTATACAGTAGGATTTCGTATAACAGAATAATACATAATGTAGTATATAATAATTTGGTATAATGTTCCACAATATACTATAGAATATGACAATGTAGAGTTGAGAGTACAGTGTAGAAAACTTTAATGTAATAAAGTATCAGGCAGTATATAATGTAGTATATTATACTATTATATAACATAATATAACAGTAGTATAGTAGCATAGCATCACTTAGTATAGAAAGAAGTATATTAATATGTGGTACAGCGGTATAATAATAAAGCATGAGATTGTATATAAGTATATTGAATATGTGATATAATATATAGTAGAGTACAGCATCACTTACTATCTAATGAGGTATATGAATATGTGAAATAACATGCTATGTTGCAATATAGTATAATACTATCGAACAAAGTACATTAATATGTGTTATTGTAAAGTGTAATATATTAGAGTATTACAGTATCAGCTAGTATATAATAAAGTCTATTTGTATATAGCATGGTATGGTACAGTATTGTATAACGTATATCAGTGGAGAGTATAATATATACTATAGAGTATTTCAGTAATATAGCATTAGTATATAATAAATATGATATGAAGTATACATACTATAGCTCAGTACAGTATAGTATAATATAGTATACATAGTGTAATATGATAAAGTATAGTGTAGACCCCTACAGAATCAGACAGTATGTACTGAAGTATATTATTACATGGTATAATATATTATAACATAGCAGCTACTATATGTTCTTACTGAATATTTTTAGATACATTTCTATATGATTAAAGCCACAAGGCTATCAATCTCCACAGCAGTCCAGCTGAAGCATCCTCACACCATGCCAAACACAGACGAAGCCGTCTACTGCAGACCGACAGCAACAACTAACTTTTCTGAGACATATAGCATGCAGCTAGAGGAGGTGAATGTGATCATCCCTGTCCACCAGCATGTCACAAGAGATAATGCCCCCCCCCCCCCTCCCCACGTCTGTGAGCCCCCTGGACGTGCAGCGCTACCTGTCTCCATCCCGCAGCCTGAGGATTGGTTATATCATTGTAGTTGTGCAGCCTCATCTCTCCCACGTTACATCTCCTTAGTGACACAATTACACTTGCTTGTCAGTGTGAACGCTCCACATTAGATTGCTGTTACTTATCCGATGAGCTGGACAAGTGCTCTTCTCCTGCCGGATGCATTGTCTCCCATCAGGATGAGCGCGGCCCGGCACGCACTACAAAGCTCCGCTCGCCTGTTAGCAGGACTTAGATTGCTCAGTGCTCATTATGAAGCAGTGACATCCGCCGTCAGACCCGACCTCCCCATACATTGTGGTGATTAGGGATTCTGAGCCATCGCTATACATCCTGAGCTGCAGACATTAATATGCCGTGGTGAGCGGAAAAGAAAAGCTTAGCCTTGAGCCCGTAGATTGTCTACATGGAACCGAGAGGAAAGAGCTTCACCTGAAAATAGGAATATCTACACTAACGGCCCCTTTATTACCCCCCCATCTAGTGGCGTTGGACTCCTTTGGCCTTCAGAACTGCAGCAGTTTGTCATGTCGTAGATCCTACTCGGTGATGAAACCGTCCTGCAGGAATATCGGCCCCTGCGGACAGGAAGCTTCTTGTAGTTGCCGCTGATTAAATGGCGGTGCTGACATGTTCTGATCAGCTGACAGGAAGGGGTCAGCGATTCATGCTGCTTGCGCCAAATTCTGACCTCCCATCAGCAACAGAAATCTGGACCCATCTGACTAGGAGATGTTTTCCCGCTGCTCAGTGATACAAGTTTTGCGCTCTTTTGCCCGCTGGAGTCTCGTTTTTCTGTTTCTCTTAAACACAATGGCGCTAGAACTGGTCATCTGCTGTTATAGCCATCCATGCTAAGGAACGGCGAGTTGTATGTTTGGACACGTTAGTTGGAGCTCCAGCGTTGTATTTGGCTGCTCCTAATTGTGCAAAAGCTGTTGATCAGAACGATTCCTGACATCCTCCTCTGACTCCTTTCGGTGATGAGTTGTTTCCGTCCACAGGATCGGTATGCTCTCCACACCGTTACAAGAGAACTTCCCCATGGTTGGCAGTGAGGCCCCGGCTACTCTAGTACTGATGACCCGGCCTCGTTGGAAGTCTCTCAGATCGCTGGATTTTACCATCTGGTGTGGATTCACATTGAAACTGATCCACAGAAAGCTTGTCACGTGATTTTATGCTCCGGGGTCATGGTTATAAATTCCTTCCTAGGAAGAGCCAATTGTGAGAGGGCCGGGGGTCTAATGATGAGGCTATTCAAGGGACACCTATATTGAGATACCTATTCAGCGCCCTCTAAACTTCAACTCCCAGCTTGCAACTGTCAGGAAACAGGAGACCTAGTGTTACAACTGCCGGAGAGCCAGAGACTGGAGGCTGGTGCTGCTGATCCTTAGCAGATGCTGCATGATTGCCCCAATTGTGATCATAGAGCAATGATTCCCAATCAGGGCGCAACGAGAACCTGGCGTGCTTCGAAAACCTCCTATGGGCACCGTAAGGGGAGAGAAGAGAGAGGGAGAGACAGAAGGAGAGAGATTTTTTGCTAGGAGTGCCATGCAATACTAATCTTTTGACAAGGTATGGCACAAAACCAAAGAGTCCCGACCTGAACCCTACTGGACATCTTTGGGATGAACTGGAACGTTGGGTCGGGAAATATGAACAGCGTCCGTCTTATTTGACAGAACTCATCAGATATTTGCAGGATGAGTGAAGGAAAATACCAGCTTATCAGACCTTAGTAGAAAGTATCCACGGGGAGTCATTAGACCCTAAAGATTGCCATATAGAAATATACACTACTTGGGATTCTTGCTCAGGTGCCCAACTACTTTTGGTAGGATAGTGTAGTTGGACGGCCTTAGTTTGCGGTTTGATTCCAAGAGGTGTTGTGGTTTCCATTGAGGTTCTGGTGTTTTTGACGGATGTTTTTGAGACTGTGCTATTCTTACTGTCCGAAACATGGAAACCCCATAGAGCTGAGCCCAGAGCTTTAGATGTATCATTTCCGTTAGCGATATACATGTCTGTATGATATTACAGTGTTTTAATAACTATCTAAGTGATTCTAAGATTAATTACACCTAGTCTACGAGCGGGGGAGATTATTGTTAGATTAGTCCACAGTATGGCAGCATTTGTATGGGTAAGATGCTTAGTGCGCTTCAATACTGGTAACAGTGTCAGATACAACTAGTCATATTACCTGACTCCACATACTGGTGTTGTATATGGCCCGTAACATGTCTGGCCTTCGAATTTCATTGCACCCGTGTTCGAGCAGCATCTTGGCCTTAGATTTGTACTTTTTCTGTTCATGCAAAGACCAACGGAGGACAGAAAAAACATGTAAGACGGCACTAGATCCCTTGAAGTGCATCAGGAGGGATGTAGGCGGAGATCCGCTATGTACCGGGTCTAAACATGGCAAACCATAGGATCTGGTCCTACTAAAGTCCTCTTTAGTCATTTCTAACGAGGACAACAATGGTTTTATTTAATTTTGTGTATTTTTTTTTACATTTAATCAGCTTTAATTTCATATTTTCAGATCTGTATATTCCTCGGTTTGCCATGCTTCCGAGTACATCAAACATTCATCGAAAGCTCACTCAAACCGGTCGGAGACAGTTGAGTGGCAACCACATCAGAAGGTAAGACATCCTAGCTGCAGACACCCTACACAGACGGAGGACAGAACGGCCACAGGCCACCTTGTGCCGCCACTAGTGGGCACCCTCGTTACCTGACTAATCTGTTCACTTGCACTCTTAGCCAGAAGGTTTCTAGGATCGTCCACCACAACGCTGTATTGTGTTTTCCCCTTCTCATACTCAGCTTTGTATAATTTCTGCTCAGAACAGCACAGGGGGAACAGTTATATAGCAGCGGACTTTACAAGTTACCTTGTAAGAATAACAGTAATTATGTGGACAACCTTCATGGCAATCTTCAAACTTAAAGCGGTTGTCCACAAGATAGGTCATCAATAGTAGATAGGGGGGGGTCTGACGGCCAGGATCCCCACCGATCAGAAGTTCGCTGGGCCAGTATGCTTGTGCATTAAGTTGATTTCTGCAGAAAGCAAAGCACTCCGTTTCCACTGCAGTGGCCAGGTTTGGTATTACAGGCATTGAAATAAATGGGAACGTTGTCTGTAATTCCAAGCCTGGCCACTTCAATGGGAATGGAATTGTCTGTTTCCTGCATAAATGATCTCAGTTCATGAGCGCATTGGCCGAACAAACAGTTTGATCTATGGGGAAACCGGGGGGCAGACCCTCAAAAATGTACTATTCGTGGCTTGTCCGGAGGATAAGCCATTAATAGTTTACAACTGGACAACCTCTTTAAAGGGATTTGGTCATCTTCTATGAGCCACATAAACTAAAGTTATAGGTTCACAGGAGCTTAGACCTTCCTCCCTGTTCCCTCACTGTCCACTCATGGTATATAACAAACTACTTATTGGTGCGGTCATAATGAGGAGCACTGGTCCTGTGAATGTCAGTGTGGGCATACGTAAGTAGTCCGCTGTATACAATGAATGACAGTTTTGTGGGATAAGGGCTCCTGCGAGAGTGATAATGGCCCAATTGAAAGCAATGGGCAATATCGCATTAAGAAAGGAGACGCTGCGATTTGTTTTTTTCACGCAGCATTGCAGGAGTTAAACCATCACAAATGAGAATGAAACCATTGGAAATGATTGGTTTCCTAATCATGCGTTTTCATTCACTTTTGCGATTTTCTCGCCAGGGAGGAAGGCAAGTGTGAGCGTTACCTCGGACTCAGGACCTCAGCTCCTATGAGCTATAACTTGGGCTTATGCTTCTCATAGTGGCTGACAGAATCCCTTTAAGAAAACAATAATAATCGTACTAATCGTTACTACTGATAATTTCATATGTCAGAATTCTAGATATGTAAAAAATAACATAAACAATAAGATAAACTGTATAAAAGGTACATTTAAAGTGTTGTTTCAGGACATGAATATTGATGACTTTTCCTCAGGATAGGTCATCAATATCCAATTGTTCGGGTCCAATGCCAAGGACCCCACTGATCAGCTGTTTGAAGAGTCTCTTCTCAGGCCTGTGATGCCATGCTCATTGGTTAAATGGTCTTTCATCAGCTCAGTCATACTCAAGTGAATAGGATGGAGCTGCTATACCAGACACCGCCACTACCATATGTATAGCGCTGTGCCTGGTATGCATTACAGAGACCCCAGTTCTCCTGAGTGCTGCAGCCTTTTCAAACAGCTGATCGTTGGGATCTCACAGATCACATATTGATTACCTATCCTGAGGACAGATCATCAATATCCAACTCCTGGCAAAACCCATAAAAGGCAAACAATAATCTCTATAATATTTCTAATTAAACATATAGCAAATAATATAAAAAGTCTATATGGAACTTAAAGCAAAGTGAAAGGGAGAGAAAGACAGAAGTAATTAGTCATTATATTCCATAAGTTCATATATGTAATAATACATTTATTGGACATTTCTAGCAGCACTTTCATCTTTTACGTTAAAAAACTGAATCCTAGATAATTATTGCATAAATTTGCATATAATCATCGTTAATCGTTCTCTTATTGTCCTATATGACTTTTAGTTATAAAGCTGTTATTCTGTATGTGTAAGGACTCACAGGGGCGGAAGCAGTTCTGGTCCGTGAAACATGCGGTAATCGCGGACTGAAACCGCTCGTATTTACTGCGTATTTCGGTACTTTTGCGGTTTTTTTGCACGTGTATCTCAGGTCCACAAAAAAATGCAAGAAGCTCCAGAGGATTTCCCCTGCCTTCTTGCTTATAATGTATCACCCGTGTTCGCTGTGTATTTTTAACACTGCTACAGACTTGCAGGGGCGCTTTTAGTCCAAAATAGGACAGACTGCGATTGTTTTCACGCATGTAAAATCTGTGCAAGAAAACACACATATGAGCACCGCAACGCAAGCCTATGGGGTTGTATAAAATACGGGCGGAATACGGAAACCAAACCCGCCCGTGTGAGTGAGCCCTAATAATGCAGTATTACTGTTTAAAGGGACCCTGTCACATTGAACACGCTGTCCTAACTGCAGGCAGCGCGTTCCGGAGCCCGAGGAGCCGAGAAGATTGACTTATAGCTTTGTAGGAAAAGATTCGGTATAAGGGACCCTGTCACTGGCGATGAACACGGTGAACTTAGTTATGGTGGTCATAGGGCAGTTCCCGGGACTCTGGGGATGTATATTTTATGCTGTGCTGTCACCCCTGCAGGTCAGTGCACAGACCGCGTATCGCTCGCACCCCTATTGATCTCTATGGGTGCGCACAAAGCGCACGCTACAGCCAGAGCGCTTCCTAGTATTTTGTCTTTGTGCACCAAGTTTACATCTTTCCTTCCTAGTCGAATATTCTCATGGAAGTGCAATCAATACCCGGCAAGGCTTTCATGTACGCGAGCCATTAGAGCGTGCTGCCTGCCGCACTACTCCCATGAATGGAAGCCCCTATACCATGTAGGTGTGATGCAAGTTATAGAACACCATCTTTGATTGATTTACTTGAGGACGCTTTCCCTGTATTATTGATCGGGTATTGATGCTAGTTGTGTTGGACCCATGCTGTTTCGTAAGTCTGTTCTTGGCATACATTAATTAATGCTCATCAGTAGATGCTATGTGCCTGGCAGCAGCAGGGGTTCATTGTTCCCTTTTGTATTGGCGCAGAGACCATTGTTTTACTGTATTTTCATATATATTCCTACTCATCCTTGGCTTAAGAATAAAGGCCCATTTACACTCAACGATTATGGCTCAAAATCCGTACAAACGAGCGACAGTGACACGTGGCCATAGTGCATTTGTTTACTTGTCGTTTATCACTAAGGTTCAGCCTGCATAAAAATGGTCATTAGTTTGTATGTTTTTTGCTTAATCTAAATGCCATTCATTCAGTCATTTGAAAAACTGAACAACTTGAGGGAAGGAGTGAAGGTTTGCCTTGCAAAACACAATGACTATTTTTTTTATACTCGTGCCTGCGGAAGACATTGGCTTATCTTCACACTAATTAAAACCCTGCTGGCCAGAGATTCCTCGTATAAACACCTGCCCACCTGAGCAAACAACGTACACATAGTTTACTTTGGCTAATGAGGGAAATGGAGAGGATTTCAAACAATTATCTGTATGTTTAAATGCTGAGCATTTCTATGCAAAAAAGTTGGTAATTTGTTCGAAGCTAATGGTTGTGTGTACATGGGGCATAAAGATGGCGGTCTCATCAGTATCAATCAGTGGGTAAGGCCACCCACTGGACTCTTACACCCCAAATGAGAAGGAATTTATATGAATAAATTAAAAGTTATACTGAGTCTTTTCCTGCCAACTATACAGTATATCTACTGACACAATCCTGCTGGTACAGAACTACAATTACCCCAAGTACTGCTAATCGTCTACTTGTAGCTTAATAGAGGCTATCAGATAACATAATATAATAAAGTGTAGAGATAAACACTAAATATATATGTTGTAGGTAAAATGGTTGTCCCACTATTAGCTATGGTGACCAAACTCAATAGTTGATCAATGGGTGGAAACGTTGACGCCCATCAGTCTGAGTGTATGGAGATTTTTTGCTGCAGGAAGCAGGCAGCTCCATACATTGATTAGTGACCCAGGTTGGTACTGCAGTCTGAGTCACATTAAAGTGAGTGGGACTCAGCCTGCAGTACCAACCCTGGCCACTCCAATATATATGGTGCTGTCTGCTTTGGGCAGCAAAACAGCTCAGTACATAAAGGGCCCTTTTACACGAGGCAATAAATCGTTCAGTGTAAATGCTGCCCCGACTGAACAACGAACGGGAATTTGTTCACTTCTCGTTCGTCGTTCAGTTGATACGCTAAATCTGCTATTGATGAGCTACCATGATGATAGATCACCATTAGCTAGAAGTGGGATGACCCTTTATGTTTATCCAACAGCATATAATGGTCAACGGGTCATCGTTGCCTTTAGATTATACTCTAGAGCCGTTCTTTGCGGTCACGTTACCTCGTTCGCCAGCTGAGTCGCATACTTGAAGTGGTTAAACAGAGGCGTGTCGGCCGTGTATTTGAATACTGACTTGGTCTTTTCAAAGGACTGACGGTACTTGTACTGCGGAAAGAAGGAAATAACAGCGCAATTAAATATGTTTTTCTTGTTATGCAGAATATTCTACTCATATAGACGCCATCCTGCAACAACATAAAGGGGCGCATCTCCGGCCCTTAGCCCCGCCCCCGTCCCGCCTCCTATCATTGAAAATAGTGCAGAGGGGCGGAGAGGAGGCAGAGAGGGGGCGGGAGCCTCAGTTCCTGCTTCTGGCTCTTCCAGGCTCCCCCCCCCTGCAGATGAGGACACCGTATATCGGCTCGGCGTGAAAACCGAGCCGATATACGCTCTTGTGAACGCAGCCTTAGTTTGCGCTTTCTAACTTTTAGACAGTATTAGTAAATTTGCCCCACTGCCCTTTATAGGAGAGTGTTGTGGGCATGCTGTGTGACCTGTACGGGAAGGTGAGCTGTGACCATCACCTATTCACTTCTATGGGACGGGATTATGGGCATGTTCTGTGATATTTGCAGGGTGGGGAAAGAGGTTAGCTGTGACATTATCTATTGTGAATGGCAGATCCTGTGTTCCCTATATACCAGTGTAATCTCTTACTATAATTCTGCCTGTGATGATAAGGAGATGAGGAGGGGAGGAGGTGAGCTGTGACACCTATTGTGAATGATGGGTCCTGTGTTATCTATGTATAGGTGTCGCCTCTCAGTGTAATCCTGCCTGTGATGAAAATAAGATAACGGCGGAGAAGTTTACTCTACAGAACAGGAAATGTCAGACTATTATTAGGCCTAGTGGTCAGTGTGAGAACTGCTGGATTTTTAAGACTTTTTGAAATATAGATTGTGACATCAAAATGTAGAAATGAGAGATCACCAAATATTCTTGAAAAATACATTGAACATAAAAACATGATTTATGCAAGAGGTTATTTTCTGATGACACATTCCCTTTAAATCTTCCAGAGATGCTTCTGCATTCACTAACCCAACAGGGAACTAGTGGTGATTACTGTGTTCAGGGGGTGGTTTATGATGAAGGCCTGTATCAGGGATAGTACTTACCTGCTAAAGGTAAGTATCATATGTGTATCACATCCAATTCATGTTTGGCTATAAGTTGTGTGATTGACCTTTTGGATGTAGGCCCATGTGGTGCTGTATGAATAGATCTACACTGACAATAGAGCAGTATGTTACTAGGAACATACATCTACAGGAACAAGCTGTAAATCATGTGTGTAACTACGGGGTTAACTGCGGTAATAAGGCCCAGCAAACAAGTTGGCCAGCTGGGTGGGATATACTGTAGATCTGGGTGGGATATACTGTAGATCTGGGTGGGATATACTGTAGTGCTAGGTGGGATATACTATAGAGCTGGGTGGGATCTACTAAAGAGCTGGGTGGGATATACTGTAGAGCTAGGTGGGATATGCTATAGAGCTGGGTGGGATCTACTATACAGCTGGGTGGGATATACTATAGAGCTGGGTGAGATATACTGTAGAGCTAGGTGGGATATACTATACAGCTGGGTGGGATATACTATAGAACTGGGTGAGATATACTGTAGAGCTGGGTAGGATATACTGTAGTGCTGGGTCGGATATACTGTAGAGCTGGGAGGGATATACTGTACAGCTGGGTGGGATATACTATAGAGCTGGGTGGGATATACTGTAGAGCTAGGTGGGATATACTATAGAGCTGGGTGGGATATACTATAGAGCTGGGTGGGATATACTGTAGAGCTGGGTGGGATATACTGTAGTGCTGGGTGGGATATACTATAGAGCTGGGTGGGATATACTATAAAGCTGGGTGAGATATACTGTAGTGCTGGGTATGATATACTGTAGAGCTCGGTGGGATATACTGTAGTGCTGGGTGGGATATACTGTAGTGCTGGGTGGGATATACTGTAGAGCTGGGAGGGATATGCTATAGAGCTGGGTGGGATATACTATAGAGGTGGGTGGGATATACTGTAGAGCTGGGTGGGATATACTGTACAGCTGGGTGGGATATACTATAGAGCTGGGTGGGATATACTGTAGAGCTGGGTGGGATATACTGTAGTGCTGGGTGGGATATACTATAGAGGTGGGTGGGATATACTGTACAGCTGGGTGGGATATACTGTAGAGCTGGGAGGGATATGCTATAGAGCTGGGTGGGATATACTGTACAGCTGGGTGGGATATACTGTAGAGCTGGGTGGGATATGCTATAGAGCTGGGTGGGATATACTGTACAGCTGGGTGGGATATACTGTAGAGCTGGGTGGGATATACTGTACAGCTGGGTGGGATATGCTATAGAGCTGGGTGGGATATACTGTACAGCTGGGTGGGATATACTGTACAGCTGGGTGGGATATACTATAGAGGTGGGTGGGATATACTGTACAGCTGGGTGGGATATACTGTAGTGCTGGGTGGGATATACTGTAGTGCTAGGTGGGATATACTGTAGTGCTGGGTGGGATATGCTATAGAGCTGGGTGGGATATACTGTAGAGCTAGGTGGGATATACTGTAGAGCTAGGTGGGATATACTGTACAGCTGGGTGGGATATACTGTACAGCTGGGTGGGATATACTATAGAGCTGGGTGGGATATATTGCATGCCCCTATACTTACTGCGCTGTAAAGCTGTTTGTTTTGTCCTGCCAGTGTGAAATCTGGGGTGTCCCAGGCATAGCAGCCGATTCCCCTCAGCCAGGTCAGATCTTCTTTGTACTTGAACTGCAGGTAAAAATAGATATAATTAGTATTTCATTACTAATCATTCAGTTCTTCAGATCAGATGACTCAGATGTGGATAGATGAGAGGAGCATATACAGGCTAAGGCCCCGTACACATGGCTGTAGTACAAATGGGTTCCTGATCTGCTGCCCATTGATCCCCGTGGCCCCCGCTGTAACGCCTGGCACGGATTTCATAGGTTTGTTCCACTAGCAAAGAGCAGCGTTTGCCTGCCAGATCCAACTCATCTGTGTGTTATGTGGTGATTTACTCTCACTTGTCTCCTGTTTTCAACAGCTGACAACTGCTAGCAATGACCACAATGAAGGCCAGCTCAGTCATAGCCATTTCACTACTTAGATGCCGCAGTCAATACTGACCACGGCACCTAGACAATTAGCGTGGGAGGCAAGCCCCCCTCTATCTCCCCATTACCCCGAAACACGATCACTGGGTGCTGATGAGTTGCCATAACAGCCTGGGACATAGTGAAGGTTTTCGGGGTTGCCGTGTACAGATGCCTATTAAAGGGGTTGTCCAGTTGCCAGATGATTTTTTTTAAGCATAGGCTCAAATGTGTTATAATAACATAAGCAGGGGTACTTGCCCATCCTTTGCCCTGGCGATTCAGCGCTGCAGCCCCGCCATCCTTCCAGGCTTTGTTGTGAAATAGATGCCACTTGACCAGTGAAGCCAATCAGAGACCGCAGCAGTCTGGTGCCGAACTCCTGGCATCACCACTCAGATGCTGGGAGCCATCATGCCAGGAGAACAGCACCTGACTGCTGTGGCCTCTGATTGGCTGCATTAGTCAGGTGGCATCCCACAACAAAGATTGGGAGGGCTGCAACACTGGATTGCTGTGGCAGAAGGTAGATAGATACGTACCACTGTTTGTCATTTTAACACATTTGAGCTTGTACTTAAAAAAATCTTCCGGCAACCGGACAATCCCTTTAAGCCCTGCCTGTGGGCTTAATAGGCAACAACTAAATATACTATATAATGCAATGCAGAAGTATTGCAGTACATGTTACAAGTGAGAAAGTGATTGAAAGTGCAAATGTGAAAGGTTAATAAAATATTAAAGGTTAAAAACACATTTTCTCATAAAAAATCTAAGTAATACAAAAATATAATTGTTACCACGATGTTCATAAAAGTCTGAGCTAGTGAACACCACAAAAAACACAACACCGCAACGCCAGAACTGCACTTCTTTCATCTCATCTCCACAAAAAAATTGAATGAAAAGGGATTAACCCTTTTCAATCCAATTTGTATCCTGGTTTTCCTAGGAGGCTTACTCTTTTTCTGCCGTTATACAACAGCGCTATCTGCTGGCTAAAGCCAGTACTGCATGAGGTGACACGTTGGATAGGCTCCGACAGCAGAGAGGTTGGCAATACACAGTAAGAGAACCCCGAAGGACGTCTTCCAACATCGAAGCTATGCAGCCTTAAATCATAATGTCTTCAGAGGTCAGACAGCGGATTGGAAAGGGTTAAAAAGTCCCCTGCCACGACCCAAAATAAAAACGTTATGGGGATCAAAATGTGCGCAAAAAGGAAAAGGTTTTTTTTTAAGTAGTAAAACATAAACGCATTCTATAAATGCGGCATCGCAGAACGCAGCGACACGTTGTGTCTACACACTGACCCCCACAGAGAATCGCACATTTGTGTTTTCGGTTGTTTTTTATTCCACCTCACTTATAGTTTTTCGCAAGGTTTTCAGTAAATCACATGAAACAATAAATGGTGCTAATAAAAAATACAACTCGTCCCGCAAAGAAAGCCTTCATGCGGCTTGTTGACGAAAGACATACAAAATTATGGGAAAAAGAGGGAAATCCCTGGTCTTTACAGAGTCAGGGCTCCACCCACTTTCATTTCTTTAACGCGATTGTCAATGGGACTTTCTAATGTTACAAACGCATCGCACAAGTATCACAAAGCACCGACCTGCGATGCGTTTTTTAAGTTCCATTGACAATTGCGTTAAAGAAACGACAAGCTGCCGTCCACGGGAGATGATTTATCGCCGGCGAATCACGCTGTCTGAAGCTTTCCGTAGCGTTGCTATGGAAACGCAGGGTCGGTGTCCACGAGCGGAGAATCATAGCGTTTCTCCGCTCGCGGGATCTAAATTGCGGCATGCCGTGATTCACCACGCAGAGCTGTCAGCTCTCACCTGCTCCACAGATCTCCGCCGCGGGATATCGCTACACCCATGGACAGGCAGCCTTAGGGTGCGTTCACACGTGGGACTTTCTTGGCCAATTGTGAAACGGCCAGACATTGTTTAAAGAACAGATTGCTTTCAATGTGTTTTTTCTCGTGAGTGCTTGTCCTCTCGGGCGATGGCGCACTACATGTCCAATTTTTGGGCAATTCTGTTTCAGAACCGCCTATTATTTCATATGGCAGCAAAAAGAAATTGCTCGCATGTAGACGCGGTTTTCATGCCAACGCGATTCTTCTATTTTTCCGATACAACATGCAATTTTCCCCTGCGTTTAATGACGTGATGCGTTTTTCTCGCAAAGTACATAGCACTCACAGCAGAAATCGCAGGCTGAGGCCTCTTTAACACTAGCGTATATCAGACCGCCGTTTTCACGGTCGGCCGATATACGCTGTGATCTGATGCACTAGATTCCAATGCATCTGATCACATGGCCGTATTCCTGCAACGTAAAAGCGCCCGGCCGGCCAATATAGCGCCGGGCATTTTTTACGTTGAGCCAAAAGATAGTCCTGGAACTATCTTCTGGGCTGAAATACGTCTGTGGGAGCCTATGACAGCCGCCGGAAAAGGGAGGTGGGAGGGAATTTAGCAGCGTGACTGCTAAACCCCCTCCCTCTTCTCTTCCCCTCTCCGGCTGATTGCAATGGGAGGGGGTGGAGCTAAGTGACGCCTCCTCCCATTGCTGCCTACAGACAAGGGATGGGGGCAAAGCTAAGCTACCACCCATTACCCACAGCCAGCAATGGGAGGAGGCGGGACAGGGTGGTGCTTACCTCCGCCTCGTCTCACCCCCCTCCCATTGCAATCAGCCAGAGGGGAGGAGAGCAGAGGTGAGCCAGCGAGGGTGAGAGAAGGGGAAGGGGCAACAGCATGGCAGCCTTGGCGTACATGTGCCGGGCCGTCTGAATGGGCGCACAAACATTAGATTTGTGCATCCGTTCATGAGGTTTTATACCTCACATCATAGCGTATATCAGCCGGCAGCCGATATAAGTTAGTGGGAATAAAGCCCTAAGAGTGCGATGCATTTTTTGGCAACCGAACTGCCCCGTGTGAATGGAACCTCAAACTAAAAAAGTGTTTTTCTCACAAGACCTCCGATAGGTGATGGCGATGTTTGATGTGAATCCTCCATGCATTAGTACTTTATACTACATTGTACTTCCATCACTCTATCCTTTCCTTGGAGTATATTACTATAACTGCAGGGGACCTCAGAGCTGATTACATTGTGGTCCTTCTATTCTTTGGAGCCGTGTTTACAATGTGCTGTTAATGACACAATTCAGGTAAGATCCAATCAACCTCTCCATGCTGTCATTATCTCTATATTAATTAGTTTTTCCTTGGAGAAGAAGACAAATTCAATTAATTCTGTGGATGACCATTATTATATTGATTCCAAACCTCAGAAGCTTTGTTAGATCAGTTTTGATGGACGTGCTCAGAATGTAATCTCTGAAGGCGGGTTCATACGTGATGCAAATCAGTGGGCGATCCATGTCACAGTGCGCACATGTTGCATGCAGATTTAGTGGCAGCTTGTGCTGAGGATTCACTGAGGATCTGAGGCCTCGCTCACATGAGCGTGTTTACGCGGCTATTTAGGGTGTGTTCACACTTGCTACTTACACCACTTATCCACAGTATATTTTGGTGTGGCTCTGCATCAAAAACCGCATCAAAAACCGCATCATTGAGTGCAGACTTTATAGAAGACTAGCTGATATACCCGGCTTCGCCCGAGTTAATTTGGTACTGGTGTTTATCTGGTGTTCACACGGAAAAGCTTATGAAGTCGTGGTTACTTATGAAGTAATGTTCACCATTTTGCATAGTTCTCTGCGTTACTCAGGAAACACCATGTGGAGGTAACCATGCGACGTTTCCTTCATATAAAATGACATCAGGAAGTGAGAGAATTAGATTACATACGTAAAATTTGGACGCTAATTCTTT
Organism: Eleutherodactylus coqui; assembly: GCF_035609145.1. Lineage (NCBI taxonomy): Eukaryota > Metazoa > Chordata > Amphibia > Anura > Eleutherodactylidae > Eleutherodactylus > Eleutherodactylus coqui. The sequence continues at coordinate 17,664,608 of NC_089844.1, forward strand.
TGCACATAGAATTGTATAATGGAGTTGGGACCCATTAGCTTTTCCTCTTTATGACATAATCAATGCTCCTGCCAAATTTCACGTTTCTATGACACCGGAAAGTGAAAAAATTACATTCCGCACGTAAAATTTCGACGCCAATTCTTTTGCGCTAGAATTTAATAATGGAGTTGGGACCCATTAGCTTTTCCTCTTTATGACATAATCAATGCTTGTGCCAAATTTCACGTTTCTATGACACCGGAACGTGAAAAAATTACATTCCGCACGTAAAATTTGGACGCTAATTCTTTTGCGCATAAAATTGAATAATGGAGTTGGGACCCATTAGCTTTTCCTATTTATGACATAATCAATGCTCGTGCCCAATTTCCTGTTTCTATGACACCGGAAAGGGAAGAAATTACATTCCGTACGTAAAATTTGGACGTTAATTCTTTTGCGCATAGAATTGAATAATCGAGTTGGGACCCATTAGCTTTTCTTATTTATGACATAATCAATGCTCGTGCCAAATTTCCCGTTTCTATGACACCGGAAAGTGAGAAAATTACATTCCGTACGTAAAATTTGGACGCTAATTCTTTTGCGCATAGAATTGAATAATCGAGTTGGGACCCATTAACTTTTCCTATTTATGTCATAATCAATGCTCGTGCCAAATTTTAAGTTTTTAAGGCATTGGGAAGTGACAGATTTAGATTATGTACGTAAAATTTCGACGCCAATTATTTTGCGCTAGAATTGAATAATCGAGTTGGGACCCAATTACTTTTCCTATTTTGGAGATAATCTATGCTTGCGCCAAAATTCATGTTTCTACGATATCGGGAAGTTGGAGAACTTTTGGCGAGTCAGTCAGTCAGTGAGTCAGTCAGTGAGTCAGTCAGTGAGTCAGTCAGTCAGTCAGTCAGTCAGTCAGTCAGTCAGTCAGTCAGTCAGTGAGGGCTTTCAGCTTTATATATATAGATGATATAGAAGATAAAAACTGAAAGTGAAAAAATGGGCCTCTACCTAAATGGAAAGAAGACTAAAATTATGACAACTGCAAAAAATGGCCAAATTCAAATCAAAATTTGAAAATGAGGCCATAGAATGAGTGCGAGAATTCAACTTCCTTGGTTCAGAAACTGACCAGGCTGAGAATCTATAGCATTGGAGGAGCGTGATGTTAACCATGGACAAAATCTGGGAAAGTAGGTATATCGGCATAGCAACTAAACGCAGGATAGTGCAAACCACCATTTTTCCCATAGCCATGAATGGATGTCAGAGCTGGACTGCGAGGGAAGCCAATAGAAGGAGGCTTGAAGCATTTGAGCTGTGCTGATGGCGAAAGCGGCTGCATATACCCTGGATGGTGAGAGTAACAAACAGAGGAGTCCTGAATTGTATCAGACTTGATATATCACTGGAGGGCGGGATGGCCGGACTAAGAATCACGGAGGACAAGATGACTGGACTCAGACTCACGCATTTTGGCCATGTAATGCAAGCAGAGTGGCTAGAAAAATCTAGAATGCTTGGACAGATCAATGGCAAAAGAATACCCAGCCGCCAAAGGACACAATGGCTGATACTGGCCTGGATATCACACAACTGAAAAAAGCAGTGCAAAACTGAAAAACATGGAGGGAGCTCGCCTTCAGGGTCGCCGAGGGCCGTGAACGACTAAATGGCTAACAACATCGTCTACAGAAAGGCAATCCCATATTAAGTGGCATTTGTATTGACTATCTAACAAAAATTTGGTGCATTTCGGACCGGTCACAATAGGCAAAGGAGTGCTGCCTGCAAGAAGCGGTTCCCTTTGTAAAGCCAATTAGTGCCAACAATAACTGTTAGTAGTGGGTTATCATGAAATGTATTCTACTCACGTCACTAATGGAGTCTGTGACCGCACGATGATGGAAGTGCTCAGGACGGTCGGGGATGGACCGCCATACACCCAACTGGCTGACATACTTCTCCTTATATTTTACCTAAAGACAAAAGCAAGATGGCAACTCTAAACCTGTGCGCTTATACCATGATGTGCTAAAGTACGAAGCCCAACGTACAATATACTTACATTGCTGATGTCATCAGTAACCTTGCGATGGTAGACGATATCCAGCGCGTCCTTCACGGTGTGGTACTTGCCTTTGGCATGCTCAAAGGTTTCCTTATAGCGCAGCTAAAAATAAGAGAAAAGGAAATTAATGATTAAAATCTAAATAAAGTAATTCATAGTGTTAACCCTGTCCTGCTGCGCTCCTTTTCGTTTTTTCGTTTCCATTTTCCCTCCCCACTTTCAAAAAATCATAACTTTTTCATTACTTTGGTGACATAACTACACGGGGGCTTGTTTTTTTGCGGGACTATTTGCATTTATCAATTGGAGTATTTAACGTACCATATAATGTATCGAAAAACGATTTCTAAATAGGGTAAAGTGAAAAAAAAATTGTGCCTTTTTGGCGTTCGTGATGCAGTAAAATTGACATGTTAACCCTTTCCAATCCAATTTTGGGTTCAGGGTTTCCTAAAAGGCTTTCTCTTTTTGCTGTTATACAACGGTGCCATCTGCTGGCTAAAGCCAGTGTGTGTGGGCCAGAGAGGCTCCGACAGCGGAGTGGCTGGCAATAGACGGTAAGAATACCCTGTCGGACGTCTTCTAACATTGGAGCTGCACAAGCTTCAATCAGAATGTAGGAAGATGGCAGGCTGTGGATTGGAAAAAGTTAATTAAATACTATGGGTCAGTATGGTTACAGCCATACCAAATTAGACATTTTTTCTTCTATGTAGTGCTGCTAGAATGAAATTAAAAGATTACATTTTTATACAAAGTTAGTCTGTCGATGGTTCTTTGTGAGGGCTTGTTTTTTGCAAGGTGACCCGTATTTTTATTGATACTGTGCTGGTGTGCATAAAACTTTTTGATTGCTTTTATTATTCAATTTTTTTCCTTGAAAATGGGGAGACCAAAATAGTGTAATTCTGGTATTATATATTTTTTTTCTGCCAGCTTTTACCATGTGAGATTAATAATGTGATACTTTAACCCTTTCCAATCCACTGTCTGACGTCTGAAGACATTCTGATTGAAGGCTGTACAGCTCCGATGTCGGAAGACGTCCGACAGGGTATTCTTACTGTATATTATTGGCCACTCTGTTGTCTGGGGCCTCTTCAGCATGTCCCATACCGCAGTACTGGCTCTAGCCAGCAGATGGCGCTATTGTATAATGTTAGAAAGAGAAAGCCCCCTAGGAAACCCTAAATTTAAAATTGGATTGCAAAGGGTTAATAAATTGGACTTTTATGGACGTAGCGATGCCAATTTTTCTATCTTTTTTTACATTTTCTTGATGCAACAACTAGAAAAAGTTTTTTTCTTTAAACTGTTACTATTTTTCATTTTTTCTAATAATTAAAAAAAACTTTGTACTTATTTTTTTCATGAACATTTGATTGTTTCTGTAGTATAATACAATAATATAATGATATAACATTGGTAATAGGCTGATCTGGATGGACGTGAGTCTTTTATCGGCCTTGCATACTATGTTACTATTTAACATTATTTTGACAAGTATTCCAGTAAGACCGATCCCACTCCACACAAGGACACCCGATATGTAAATGTGTTCATTGATTCAGTACCACTATTTTTTCAGTTATTTTCCCTTGAGGCTCCTAAGAAATGGTTACAATTGGATGTAATGATGATTGTAAGGCAGATAGCCGCCCTGGGAACATGAACTAGTGCTGCTGTGATAGAATTCCGGCATAAGTTCCACTAATTTTGGTGCATATCGAGTTAGACAAATTTACTATTGGTTTGTACCAAAAAAAGACACAAGCTTTGAGTAAAGTGAGGTTTTTAGACAGATTTAAGAAATTTGCAAAATGACATAAAAATGACTCCACATTTCTAGACATATTTAAATTCACCGACATCCTGCGCCCCTCAATGAATTTGTGACATTCTCTGCTGGGAAAGGCCAAAAAAAGCTGCCAGAAAAGTTGCCATAAAAATTCCCCTGATGATAAATCCCCCCCATAAGGCCTGATCTATCATTATCAGTGTCTCATATATTGGCTTGATATGTAAGCCCTTTATCATAAGATGCGCCCAATACAGTAAGCAACACACGCCTCTTAATATATCAGGCGCATTTTGCGTTCAAACCAGTAGGCCAAACCTAAAGATATCTGTGTCAGATACAAGTGGGCTTAGATTTCAGTTTCTCCTAAGCCAGAACTATTTTTTTTAAGTGCTGAGGTTGGTGGAAACTCAAAAAGTTGCCGTTCTTGCAGAATAAAGCATAACTGTGCCAACATTGTGACTTCTTGATGCCAGAATCCTGACACAAAGCCTTTAATAGATTTTCTTCCTAGATCTTTTTTAAAGTCTGTCCCTCACGGACTGCCATTCTACAAATATCTCTTAAGAAATATGGACTCTGGCAAATCCTTAAGTTGGCACCTTGACAGTTGAGGTCTAACTACTTTTTTAGTACCATTACATTATATAGGCTTGTGAATGCAGATTTGTACATTGTATAATGGAGAGGTCCAGCTGTGACACAGTAATAGGCCCCAAAGGTCGAGCAGAAGGCAATCCCATTTGGAGGTGCCTTCACTTGGCACTAGGGTCCACGTCTTATAGGTTGAGTCACAAATAACGTATTAGATCATATCGATGACAAGTTTGTGATGCAATTTAAAGTGGTTGTATATATGTCCTGTATAGATGGAGGGAAGACCCTGTGAGTTGCTCTAGTGGGCCCGAGGGACCCCAGTCCTTTGTTGTATATTGACTTATATAGACATTTGTATGATAGACTGTAGCGTCACTTACATCACTGGCGTTAAGGTAGGCCTTCTTGGCTCGCAGTATGATGGGAGTATCGGCTACTGCGGTGTATTTGTGCTTCAGCTTTTCATATTGTGCTTTGTATTTTTTCTGAAAAACAAGAAGCAAAAAGTCAGCGAACAGAAGAAGAAAAGTAGAAAACTTTTAACAATGATGTTTTTCGAAGCTGCTTCATTTTTCTTCTAGATGCACTGAAGCGGACAGATGACGGCTCCCTCTGAAGTATGCCGCTATAGCTGTGGGATCTGACTGATACTTTTTCTTGTCTAGCTTTATCCTTATCTTTGAGCCCAGAGGGTAAGGTTTCGCCTTGTGGAGAGCTCCACCGCGTATTTTCCGCGCAAATTTTGGTCCAGTGAAAAAAGCGCAGCATGTCCCATTTTTTCCGTATTATGGACAGAAAAAGATCATTGAAGTGAATATGCAGTGAAAATGCATGATACATTTGTATTCACTGCGTGTTTATACTGGAAATCAATGGGGCCTATTGTGTTTTTTTTGCGCGCTTGAAATATGCAATGTTCAAGTGTGCAAAAAAATCCACAATATGCGAGGAAGGAATACAAAAAGTAATGCCGGAGCCGAAGCCCATAGGGCTGTAGGTGAAGGCAGGCATGACGGGGTTAACGGGGAGGGAAAGGGTTAAGGAAAGAAGGGGGGCATGCTGGGTAAGGGAGGGGGGGGGGGATTCAGTGGGGGGAAAAAGAGCGCGAAGAGGCAAAGCAGGAGCCAGTCCAGGAAGAAGAGCGGAGAAGACGGACCAGGAGCAGAAAAGTCCTGCCCACCCGCCCAGATGAAATAGTAGTGGGGGGGGGGGGTAAGATGTCATGGCAGCGGGTTGGGGAGGGATCCTTGGTGGTGAATAATTACTAGGTGGGTCTGTCGCATATTGGCTTTGACAGGGGTGGCCCTGCAAACATGGTGTGTGGGGCTGGTCTGAGTATGGCTAGCGGGCCTCGGGGTCGGGAGGAAAGGCGACTCGAGGATAGTTGGCGAGCCCCCGAGTCAGGTGATTGTAGACGGGAGGCGTGGTTCGTGGGGAAATAGGGTATCCCGAGTCCGAGGGTAGGCGACGGGAGGCAGTTTCACCTATTTCCCATGGTTGGTGAGGCGACAGACCTAGGGGGGGCGCCAAGGATCTCTCCCAAAATAGTTTTATCATTAGGGTTGAAGAGTTGTATGTTTATTGTTGTGTTTGTTTTAATAAATTGGCTGCTGTGGCCCAAAAATTATCCAAAAAAGAAAAGTTGTTGGTGATTATTTTAGTATAAGAGGTTAAGGGGGGGAGAGGTTGCAGCAGACGAATCCGGTATACCCAGTCATGCTTCGATCTGTGAATACGCTCTCAGGGCTCATACAGATGAGTGTAGATTTCTGCGCTGCTAGCAGCACACAGAGCACGCTTCTGATGGGAATCTATAGGTTCCTATAGGAGCCTTCACATGGAGGTTGTTAGATACGTGAAACTCCGCGCACCGAACAAAAGATAGGACATGCAAGTGCGAGGAGGGGGCAGAGCTAGGACATGACCTATCTGTGCTGCGTGCTTTCCATTGGCTCCTATGTGAACGGGGAAGCTCGCACCTCGGATCGTGTGAACCGGCTAGTTCAGGGAGCTTGAAGCAGCCCGTTCACGCGATCTTCATAGCGCTGTCTGCAGCAAGCTTTTCTCACTGCTAGCATCTGCATGAGCCCTCATAGTAAGCACTATAGGTCCCGGAATACCCCTTTAAACATAAATTAGGATCCAATACGGATCTATTAGATGATTTCTCATTCTTGAGGTCTTACCTCGCTGACCAACTCCTTTACATGCTTGGCCAGTTGGAGGGCTGGAGTCTGTCCATCTGCATGATGGTGGGGTCTTTCTTTAGTTGCCACCTCAGTATACAGGTACTGTGGGGTAAAACAACAACATGTATATCACAGTCATGTGACAACATACATTTGATGCATTGTAAGGGTTAGAAGCACCAAGCTTTTACCGGGCTCCGAATTGCTTGCCCTTGCTTTGCTCTAAGGAAGTCTGGAGTATCCAGGACCGGTGTGTAGATTTGTTTTTGCTGGTTGCCATGTGCCCGGTATACAAACTAAAGACATAGAAGGCATTCTGTATTAATGTACATTCACAAAAATGGAAGGTTTATGAAAAACATGATAATAAACACAAATTGATACTTATACATGTATTATGAAATATAGTAAATTTACCCTTTATGAACTGAAGCCAGTTCGGCTAAGTTTTTGACTCCATTGTTGCATACGGCTGACCAGTGCGCTCGATAAGAAGTGAGTGTTAACCAGTTCCAGTACCCAATGAGAACAGGGCAGCCATGCTGTACCGTCAACTGCGAGTCTGTACAAGCTTGTAACCGCCAAGCACGTTGGCTTCAGTAAAGAATTGTGATAATTGAACTTTCTGCGTCTGTCCATATGCTCCTAAGGATGGATGGACCTCGTGGTTCTGCGGCACATAGTCCCAGTAGAAGGTGATATTCGAATGACTGTACATGACTGGGCCCGGTCCACAAGAGCTGCGCTGGCTCCTAGACGTGGTACCTAGAGGAGGATCATCCTATATGATGTCCATAGGCCTTAAGAGCGCATATGGAAAGAGCAACGTTGTCAAGATCAGTTAACCCCTTTAAGCAAATGAAGAACGAGGAAAGAACAACCTTATATTGTATCAAAAAGTAAATTATTTTGCTTTAATTTAAAAAAAAAAAGTAAATTATTTTCTTGGAGCTCGAAATTTGACATTTTCAAATGATACATTAACTGGAGGTCCAACGTTTTTGGACCACAGCGCAAAATGTACACCGGGGCCCAAACATGGCCAAAATGGGCACACCACCAATTACAAAGTGGATGACAGAAACAACCGGCCTCAGCTGAGCTACGCCATTTCTATAACTTCCGTAGAAGTCAATGGGAGTCAAGCAAACACTGTAGGATAGAGCGTGAAGCTGTTTCTGCTGCTCCGCAGTTATGGAGATAGCGTGGCTTGCTGCACTGTTTGCATGAAAATCAGGGGTGTAACTATAGAAGATGCAGGGGATGCGGTTGCACCCGGGCCCAGGAGCCTTAGGGGGGCTATAAGGTCTCTCTTCTCTAAATTGGGAGCCCAGTACTATGAAAAAAGCATTATAGTTGGGGGCCCTATTACATATTTTGCATCGGGGCCCGGAAGCTTCAAGTTACGCCTCTGATCACAATCATTGATTTCTATGAGAATTATGAAAACAGTGTGCTGCAAGGTGCTTAGCTATTTCCATCCTCGTAACCAACCCCCGGCCACCGATTTCAGAGTGGATGGGTGTGGCGAGAGCCCTAACTGAAGATAAGTGTGGGTTCCAGAAGTGGGACTTGAACCTGTCAAACTTTTATGGCAAATCATGAGGACATGCCATACAATTTTGTGATAGGAATACCCCTTAAAAGGAGGTGGACACTTTATAGACATATATGTTTTAAAGATGTGCTAGAAATCGTGTAATGAGACACTTACTTATAGCCTCCTGTCTTCAGAGACCCGTGATAATGCCCCTGTGAGAAGCCCCGCACCCTTTCTTCTGCACTGCACTAACAGCATTGCCATTCTAAGCATGAGCACTAATGGAGGGACATGTGACCAGACCCATCCAAAAATGACCTCCATCAAAAGAAAGAGCACACAGAACCATGTGTTAGTCTCCTGTGCCATGTTATTTAATGGAGGCCAAGTCTGGTCATCTGCTCCTCCACCAGCGGCCATGTTCAGGATGGCAACAATGAGCGGGCAGTACATAGAAAAGCGAGCGGGGGTTCTCACAGAGGTATCTGCGCTGCTCTGAAGGTATAAGTAAGTACCTCACTGCATGGCTTCTAGCCCAACTTTAAAATCTTTAAAGTGGCAGACCCCTTTAATGTTCTAGCATGTATAATTACTACGCATGATGGCATATATTACATTTCAGGCACTTCATCGAATGAGGTAGTTTTGCACAGTTTCCATATATTACGGTATAAGTTCTATAGTAGTTTATTGTGCCCATATGCCACTCCCATATTGTACTTCAATGAGCTACCCATGGAATACAGGCCTGCTTGGGAATGCCATCTCTGTGCTCCGTCACTGTCTTTAAGCTTCAATGGAAACAAAAACTTGTATTAATATAAGGTCCTTGCCTGGCTCAGATGTGTCTTCAGCTCCTGGACAGTTCGGTATTCAGGAGTATCCAGGACCACATGGTATCCCCGATCCAACATGTTCTTGGCAGGTGTGGTGTAATAGTGGTGGGACTGATAAAGCCAACACATAAAAGTATGTTAGGATGACAGTAGTGGTAATAACTATTACAAGTGGACTATATGAAGTAAGAATTTGCACCTACCCAGAGTTTGCGGAGCTCACGTGCCCTCACCATATCCGGAGTGTCGTACAAGAAGCAGCCAAGGCCTTTCAGCCACTGTAAGTCTTCCTTGTACTTATTCTAGTGGATACAATTAGACATGGTTAATGAACATGTGGATAACATTCATGAGATATCTGGGACCTCACAGAAGAAAATGACTTACATCACTGGTTATTTCACCAACGTAGCGGCAGTGAATGGTCTGAGGGGTGAATGGCTGGGAGATCAAGTGACCTTGGAGTCTGTGGTAATCGGCTTTGTACACCAACTGAAAGACAAATGAAGGACATATGAAGATTTCTGGGTTTGCTGTACCTAGGGAGGCCATGACTGCCTTTCCTAATAACCTACATCACTAATAGCTTCCTGTGTGGCTTTGACTTGGCGTATTTCTGGCGTATCGGGAGTGGTGTGGATCTTATCCTTCTGCTTGTGGTACAGCTGTCTGTAGAGCCTCTGAAATACAAGACAGACAATAGGACAATGTAAAAAAGTTTTAGAGTTTGTTCAATATGGTATTAATAGGGTATTGTGACTTAATAGAGGGGGCGTCCCTCGCTCAGGAGCCTTCAAGGTTTCATTTTTCTATTAAAAAAAAAACCTGTGAAATGTTGGATATAAATGTTTTACCTCATTAGTGGCGTTATTGACTTTCCTTAAGTTGACAAGGCTGACGTTGTCTGGAGGAAGAGTGTAAGACTTGGCCTTCACGTGTTCATAGAGTTCTCTGTACTTCAGCTGTGTTCATTGACAACAAAAAAAAAGAGGGTTAAAATAAGATTGTCTTCTTTTCAGGATCAACATCCTCAGTCGGCTTCATATCACAGAAATCGGGGGGCAGGATCAGGGGACAACTGTTATCACATATATATTAACTGAATATCAATGCCAGTGTACATGTGAACTGTAGATGAACATATCAGACAGGCACACGTTGGGACGGGGCTGCAAGTAGGAAATGAGCAAAACAACAATGTTACAAAGAGTACTATTACTTACATCACTGCCGATGAGTTGAGCTTTCTTGGCCTGTACGATCAATGGGGTGTCTTTTGGAAGATTATAACCTTTAGGCAGGGATTTGATGGTAGCATCACGATATAGACTCTGTATAAAAAGGGATATACAGAAAGTTATTAAGTCTATCTATCCAATATGTGTTTCTATCTATCTATCTATCTATCTATCTATCTATCTATCTATCTATCTCATATCTATCTATCTCATATCTATCTATCTCATATCTATCTATCTATCTATCTATCTATCTATCTATCTCATATCTATCTATCTATCATATCTATCTATCTCCTATCTATCTATTTATCTATCTATCTATCTCCTATCTATCTATTTATCTATCTATCTATCTCATATCTATCTATTTATCTATCTCCTATCTATCTATCTCCTATCTATCTATCTAATATCTATTTATCTATCTATCTATCCATCCATCTATCCCATATCTATCTATCTATCTCATATATATCTATCTATCCCATATCTCTCTCTCTATCTATCTATCTATCTATCCCATATCTATCTATCTATCTATCTCATATCTATCTATCTATCTATCTATCTATCTATCTATCTATCTATCTATCTCATATCTATCTATCTCATATCTATCTATCTCATATCTATCTATCTCATATCTATCTATCTATCCATCTATCTCATATCTATCTATCTATCTATCTATCTCATATCTATCTATCTATCTCATATCTATCTATCTATCTATCTCATATCTATCTATCTAATATCTATCTATCTATCTATCTATCTATCTCATATCTATCTATCTATCTCATATCTATCTATCTATCTATCTATCTATCTATCTATCTATCTCATATCTATCTATCTCATATCTATCTATCCATCTATCTCATATCTATCTATCTATCTATCTATCTATCCATCTATCTCCTATCTATCTATCTATCTATCTCATATCTATCTATCTATCTATCTATCTCATATCTATCTATCTAATATCTATCTATCTATCTCATATCTATCTATCTATCTATCTATCTCATATCTATCTATCTCATATATATCTATCTAATATCTATCTATCTATCTTATATCTATCTATCTATCTATCCATCTATCTCATATCTATCTATCTATCCATCTCATATCTATCTATCTATCTATCCATCTCATATCTATCTATCTATCCATCTCATATCTATCTATCTATCTATCTATCTATCTATCTATCCATCTCATATCTATCTATCTATCCATCTCATATCTATCTATCTATCCATCTCATATCTATCTATCTATCCAACTCATATCTATCTATCTATATCATATCTATCTAATATTATCTTCCAACATTATCTACAAATATGTCCCCTTTCCCTACAAGGCCGTATAGTATAGTAACAGTATATATGTATTTCCCGGGTTACTATAACATATCCTAGAGCTGCACTCACATCACTGCGTATCTTGTTGGCATTGCTGGCTCTGTCCAGTTCCACGTTGTTTGTGGTTGATGTAACTTTTCCTCTAACATTCGTCTCATAATCGGTGTGATACACAACCTACGGGACAGAACACCATCGTTAGTACATTTTACATTTCCCATTCAGTATAAATAGTACCGGCAATATAAAACACAAGACCTGCAAAACGTCTAAGAGAGGATATTGTGTGCAAAAACTGACAGTCAATAGTCCTAAATAGGCAAATGCAATACCGTTTGTGGTGATGGAGAGCTACTACAGCTTAGAGGGTGATGAATGAAACATTTCCATATGAAAGTATGGAACAATGTGTAAAGTGGAAGGATCATTCCCAAAGGCCTGGCTCCTTCATCTGCAGTTCAACTACTCCCAAAAGGGCAATGGCTTCGATTTCTACTGTCTGGTATTGAGGGTCCAGTAGCCCCTCATAGAAAGGAGAGTATTATAATGTACCTAATTGGATTACATTTTGCTCGGCGGTTCTTTCGGACTTTCTGGCACTGACTTGGCTTGTTTGATTTTGCTGTTCGCTCCACCAATCTACGGTTACTCTGGGGACACAATCTATTGTAGCAGCAAAGGTCATATCCCTTAATCAGGGGATAAAGGGTGAACACCTACAGTCCATAGGTGCTGCTAACCAAAGAAGGCAGCGCAAAGACACACTGTGGACAGACAACTCCTCCCTTGACGGACACGTAGCAGAACAACCGGCCTATACGGAAGCTATGGATCTAGTCCTAAGGGCATGGTTGTTGTGCATATAATTCAGGGCCTTGAAGTCCATGAATCAGCTGAACATCACCAGGTAATATTGTCTACCCTGAAATCTCAGTCAAGTGTTTCTTCCTGAAACGTTGAAAAAGCCATCTCCACGAGCACTTAGAGTCATTCCCAAAGGTGCAAGTAAGGATGATACTCTCGCTTCCTGACCTGCAAGTCCCTGAAGATCTATTCCCCAAAGGACAACACCCTCAATTTCTATTGTCTGATCATGAGTGTCTAGAAGCCCTGCGTAGAAGGGCAGGAACTGTAATTCTGATATTGAATTACTCTTTGCTCGGGCGTTCTGGTACCAACTCTTGGCTTGTTTGACTTTGCTGCCTGTCTCCTGCAATGACCGGCTACTGTGGGGATGCAATCTGGGTATTGTAGCAGCGAAGACCATATCCCTTAATCAGGGGTTAATGGGTGAAAACCTGCAGTCCCTAAGTACTGCTAACTAGAGAAGCCACCACAAATTGTGGACTCCCTTAAAGGAAACATGACTACTGTGTTATATGTTATGAAATGAATGACTTACATCACTGCTCTGTTTCCCGCTGGTGACGGCTTGAAGATAAAGTGGCGTCTCCATAACTGAGCTGTAAGTCTTCTTCATCTCTTCAGCTTTAGCTTTGTATTTGTACTGAAAAAAAATGTTTTTGTTGCTTTTAATATTCCTTTTGTATATACGCAACATAGCACCCCGCCCAGGGCATTGCACTTACATCACTGCGGAGGTTATACGCATGCTTGGCATGTAGGATCTCAGGTGTATCCCAAACAAAGCAGCCCAATCCTTTCAGCCAATGGAGGTCATCTTTATAGACAATCTAGAAGGGAAGAATGACCAAGACCAAAAAGAACAAGTTAATATTCCATCAAATGGATCCCAAGAATGTAATCCTTGAAGGACATTCGGGTGAACCGCACTTACATCACTCAACTGATCGTTGACTTTGCGGGCATGGACGTAGAGCTGGAGGTCGGGGAGGCAGATCCATTCATGGAGATACTTCCTGTAGTTAATCTCACTGACTTTATCTTGTGTTTCCCGGGCGGCGATGATCTCCAACATGTCAGGAGCAATGTGAATCTTTGACTTGTTCTTCTCATAGGTCGATCGGTACAAACGCTATAAGAACATTGGAGAAAAATAGCTGCTGAGTATAATATCCAGTTATACATGGGAGGTTATGTGGAGCTTGGTGACTTGTATCTAATATAATGAAGCTATCATACTCCACAGTTCTGGGTATACAGCAACTATGCAAACCCATACTACACCGAACAGTGTGCATAAATAGTGATATATAGCTTTACAGACCTGATAAAACCGCAACCGAATTTGAGAATACTCACATCCAGGGGAAGCTTGCCCACTCTGAGGCATCGTGCCGTCGCTGGATCATCCTGAATACCTTTTGGTAGAGTGTATATCGCCTTAAACTTCTCATATTCTTCGCGGTACTTCGACTAGACAAGACAATAATGGCTATTGAATTACAAATATGGTCAAGAATAACAACTTTTAAAAGATTTGATTTAACCCCTTAGTGACCCCTCTGACGCAGCGCCGGAGGATCGCTACTTTACCAAAGTGATGGGAGGTGTTTTTGCTCGCCTCTGCATAGATTGCCCAAATGACATGACAATTTTTTAAAAAGGTTTTTCCACTGCAGCACAATAAAAACCCTTTATTTTGAAAAAAATAATTATATATACTTGCACCGCTGTATTTAAAATTCCATAGCTTTTTTATTTTTCCATGGACGAAGCCCTGTGAGGGCTTATTTCTTTCCGCGACGGGCTGTAGCTTTTAGTGATACCATTTGGGGGTACATATGGCTTTTTTGATTACTTTTATCATGTTCTTTTAAGAGGTGAGATTGACAAAAAAAGGCTATTTATTTTGCCTAGCAACCCATTGGCCCCCTGCGATTATATATAGCAGAGGGCCGATTACGTTACAGAGGGAGCACCCTCCCTCTGTGAACCCTTTATATGCCATGATCAATATAGATCATAGCATGTATGGGATTAATAACGGGGATCGGTGTTCTTTTCACTGATCCCTACAGTTGAAGCAGGAGGCCAGCTGTCAGTCACAGCCGACTCTCACTGTGGATGCAGCAGGCTCAGCTTCTGAGCCCAACCCATTCAGGACATAAGCTTATGTCCTAGGGAAGCAACAGCTTCCCAGCCAGAACATAAGTTTACATCCTGTGGTGGGAAGGGGTTAAGAAAGTTTTGGAGACATGTCCTTACTTTGCTGGGAAGATGCTTATTCTGCTTAGCAAGGGCCAAGTCAACTGTGTCCGCTGGAAGCTGGTAGCTCGTGGCTTTGATGGTATCCCAGGATTTCTTGTAGGCGTTCTAAGGGATAAAGCACATTTTATTGTTTCCCATGATTCACTCCTCCACCTTCATCCATCACACTCATTACTGTATATCAGAGTACATACACTGCTGTAAAGACTCTTCAGATTCTGGGAACGGTCGTAATCTACGGTTTCCAGGACGGTTGTGTACTTGTCCTTGTTCTTGTGGAAGTCCTCTTTGTACTTGCGCTAATTTGGAGAGAATGATACAAATGATGATGAGATTCGTGGATCAGAAATGAATGTTAATTCCAACTGATCCGATACTCACATCGCTGGCAATGATGCCACCCTGGACAGCCGTGACATACACTGGGGTATCGGTGACAACGCTGTAGTTCTTAAAGTTTTCTTTGCCAGAATGGGTGTATTTGTTCTAAAAAAAAAGAGACAAAAATATGAAAGAATCTTTGAAAAATTGCAAAAAAACAAATGCAATGTTTCATGGGCAGCAAATAAATTCATCAGGATACTTTGGAGTGTGGGAGGAAACAAACACTGAGAGAACATTATGCAAACTTCGTGCAGAGATTGTCCTTAGTCGGATTCGAACCCAGGATCGCAGTGTGGAAAAGCAACAGCCAGGGGCTTAATGATCATAATTGCAGGGCCTGGGGGGAGGGGAGAAGGGGTCCATCCGGATATCTAGGTAAGCTCCAATTTCATTTTGTACCTGTGTCCTTAGGATTCTATGTACTCATACAAAACTAAGGTGGCTGGAGGAGCAGGCTGGCTGCCCGGCTACTTACATAGCTGGGACTCTGAAGCTGTCTGGTATTTGGGAGGTGCAGGCAACGTGATGAGATCACTGCATTGCACCCCCTGCTCTGGGCTACAAGTGGAGGATCCGATTGATGGTCATGGGAAAGGATTTGGGTACGCTGCAGGTTCTTTTTATTTCATTTGACACAATTGGTGCACTATTACTATGTGAGGGCAATGGGGACAATATTACTGTACAAGGGCACAATGGGGAAACTGTTACTATATTGGGGCACTATTGCTATATGAGGACACAATGGAGGCACTATTACTATATGGGGTTGTTATCACAATATGGATGGAGCATGCAAAAAAATGGGCAATGTTATTACATGGGGGCATAAAAGGAAATGAATACTGTATGGGAGCGCAATAGAGGGATCCATTACTATTTGATGCACTATGGATGATGTATTTGTGTACAGTTGGAAAAAGGTGAGTATTTAAAGGGGTTGTCCAGCTGTAAACTGCTGATGGCCCATCAGCAGGATAGGTCATTAATAGGAGCCCAACGGGGTTCTGTTGCCAGAGATCCCCACCAATAAGCTGTCAACTGTGCCTGTCTGTGTTTGCACTGAGTTGAAACGTGTACACTAAGTGGATTTCTACAGGAAGCAGACGGCTCCATTCCCACTGCAGTGGTCAGGCTTGGTATTGCAGGTCCAGCTCACATTGAAGTACATTGGAACTTGGCCTGCAATACCAAGTCTGGACACTGCATAGGAGACAAAGCTGTCTGCTTCCTGCAGATATCAGCTCCATTGTATGAACACACCAACCCAGCAAACAGCTGATGGGCAAATATTCCGGGTGGCAGATCCCCACCATTCTATTACTAATAGGCCATCAGTAGTTACCAACTGGACAACCCCTTTAACTGTACTATAGTTACTTATAAGGACTATATAGGGGCACAATGAAGACATTATTACTATACAGGTATGGGGGCCCAGTGGAGGCACTATTACTATATAGGGCACAATTACAACATGGGAAAACCAAATGAGCAATATTGCTACGAAGTGACACAATGTAGGCACTATTTCTATGTAGGGCGCTATTACTGTGTGGAAACACAAGGGAGACGCTAAGGGCTCGTTCACACGGCCATATTTACTCCACGAATTACATGCATATGCAGTGAAGAGAACCCAATGATTTCAAACGGTTCATTCACAAATGAGTATTTTTCACACAACTTTCGGTTGTGTACTGAAATAGGCCAAAGAAGTAAATGGACACCAGAAACCTGCATATTCACTGCGTATATGTGCAATAAAACAAGAGGCTCAAAATGCAGGGTGAGGTCATTTTCAGTCGCTTATATACGCAATGTATTTACATGACCAAAACCCACATCCAGCCGTATGAACGAGCCCTAATACTGTATGGGGCACAATGGGGGGATCTATCACTGTGTGGGACCTATTACTAGTGGGGCACGAAAAGATGCATACTATTAAACCAAGGAGCACTATTGCTGTTGGACGCATTATAGATGAAGTATTTGTATACAGTTGGGGAAAGGTGAGGATTTAAAGGCGTTGGCTGCCCTCTTTTTAACTGATGATCAATCCTCTAAATAGGTCATCAGTAGTTGATGGATGGGGGTCTGCCGCTCAGGATCCTCATCCATCAGCTGATCATCCAGCCTACAGTCCAGTGCATTAGGCTGGACCGTGTCATCAGCGGATATGGGAGGAAATCAATGGGAGTCTTGTGCTACTATGGCAATTCCGACTTCTCTGCTGGTCAGGACTGGATGTGATGTCATAACCAATGGGAGCGACGGCAATGCTGGCACTTTCTGCAGTGACTGCTGCTGACAGCAGGGCGGACAATCAGCTGATGGATGGGGGGGGGGGTGCCAATCAGTAGACCCCTGTCCATCAACTACTTATGACCTATACAGAGGATAGGTCATCAGTTAAAAGAAGGGCATACTTCTAGGCGCTGTAGACCAATATATACATATCTTATCTGTATTATTTTAGCTTTCGGGGAGCATCTTTATAGACTGAAGCTATGCCACTGGGACCCATGCATTCTGGCAACAAATTGTGGGGAGACGCAGATTCAAAATTTGCCCTGGGGCTCATAGAACTCAAGTTACATCTCTGATAACCTTGCTAGCCACTCAGTCACCACAATGGATCATAAAACTCTTCTATATCATGTGACAAGCCTTGGCAAATAATAAATAATTGGCGGGTAGCAATTTACTAATTTGGAAAGCTATAAGTCTCATACAAGACTCACTTGGCTCTGAAGATCATAAGACTTCTTAGCCAGTAAGATTTCCGGAGTGTCCCACACATAGCAGCCGATGCCCTTCAGCCACGTTAGGTCTTCTTTGTAGAGAACCTGGAAAGAAATCAAACAACAATCAATTCAATTAAATAATGAAAAAAATTAGGACAACTATTTTCATAAAGGAATCGAGTTCCTCCGTACATCGCTCAAGATCTCGTGGGCTTTTTTGGCGTGAATGACTCCCTTTTCATCGGGTAGACATGTCCATTCATGGAGGTAACGGCGATATTCGATGTCACTAAGGATATGCTGGCATCTCTTGGCAACGACGTTGTTGATCATGTCACTTGGAATAGAAATCTTGGTCTTGTTGTCTTCATAATTCTTCTTGTAGGCCAGCTAAGAAGAAAAAAATGTAAAAATTTAGCTTTTGAAGTTTACAATGTGATTACAGTGAGATGTAAGACCTCTGTTCTAAAGGAAACGAATACATCTGTCTGGGGTGACTTAGTGAATCCTGCACTGAGCAGGGGGTTGGAACCGATGACCCTGGAGGTCCCGATGACCCTGGAGGACCCGATGACCTTGGAGGACCTGATGACCCTGGAGGTCCCCTCCAACTCTACCAGTCTATAAACTAATAGTTGATCCTCCTCCCTCCCCTCTCCCTGCAGTCTGACCTCTACAGACTTCACATGAAATTACAATAACATTCTTCCATATACGTCAATCCGACATTACAACATACTTCCAGGTGCTTGTAAAACAAATCTTTGTAGTTGTAAAGAAAATTGGGGGCACATTTCCTTTAAAGGGGTAGTACCGAGATTGCTGATCGATGGGGGTCTCACTAATTAGACCCCGCTGATCCCAAGAATGGGCGTCCCTCGTGTGCTCCATCCTCCTCACTGCGGGATTATTGCACCCCCTGTGGGGAGGAGGAGAATGAATGGAGCGCTGGTCGTGCAAGTGCTTTACTTTCAATGTGACTGCGGAGGCACTCGAGCCGCACCCGCGCAGGGATTTCTATCAGCCCTAGTGAAATGAATGGAGTGCTGACAGGGCATGCTCGGCGAGTGCTCCCTTCATGCTGACATAACTGCAGGGGGACTAGAGACCCCAACAGTGACTGGCAGAACAGGACATGGGAGTCCCATTCTCTAGATCGTTGGGGGTCTCAGCAGTGAGACTCTCACTGATCAGCAACTTATCCCCTATCCTTTGGATGGGGAATAACTTGCAATCTTCATACTACCCCTTTAAGGCTGGAGCAAGATGACTAGTTTCTACAGCTCATTAGTACATCACATAAACTGACTGATTTGGGATAAAATGAAGTAACTGGAAAAATGTCATGTGACCAGATTTTGTCTAATTCAACATAATTTCTGCAATCCCAAAAGCTACAGAAAACGTCAACTTACTATACTCTTCATCTTCTGGAAAGCCAATGAGTGCACCACGCTGGGGAAGTCAGTGATATGGGTGCCAGCAAGATAGTGGCCCTTCTCCTTTTCATAATGTTGTTTGTACTTTAGCTGTCAATCAAAATTGATAAATTATTTAGTGTTTTGTAAGAATAGAAGAAAAAGACGTGAGACGCATATTAAAGGCGAAACATACCTCACTGGAAACAAGCCTGGCGTGCTTGGCGCCAACGATGGGTATATAGCTGGCGTCCAGCTGGTAGCTCAGTGCTTTAGTGCTATCCCAGGAGTCCTTGTACAATTTCTGAGAGAAAGGAAATAAGAATCAACAAGTTCTACTAAAGGAAGACAACTGAAGAAAAGAGTAATCCTATATGATCCCCTTGGCAGCACGCACAGGCCGAGCTGATGAGCAATAACTGCTTCACGCCTGATGAAAAAGACAAAAACATTGTCCCCAATGTACCTCCAAATATTTTTTGGTTTGAGATTTTTGTATGATATACGCCGAATGGCCACTTTATTAGACACTCCCCATCTAGTAGCGCGTTGGACTCCTTTGGCCTTCAGAGCCGCAGTAATTCGTCGTGGTGTAGATCCCACTCTGCAGGACTATCGGCCCCTGCGGACAGGAAGCTTCTTGTATTTGCAACAGATTAGATGGCGCTGCTAACATGTTCCGACCAACTGACAAGAAGGGGTCAGAGATTCATGCTGCTTGCGCCAAATTTTCACCCTCCCATCAGTATGATGAAATGGAAATCTGGGTCCATCTGACCAGGAGATGTTTTGCCACTGCTCAGTGATACAAGTTTTGCGCTCTTTTGCCCACTGGAGTCTTTTTTGTTTCTCTTAGACACAGCAGCGCTGGAACTGGTCGTCTGCTGTTATATCCCATCCGTGCGGAGGAACGGCGAGTTGTGCGTTCGGACACGTTAGTTGGAGCTCCAGCATTGTATTCAGCTGACTGTGCAGCCTGTTGGTCAGAACAATTCCTGACATCCTCCTCCGACCCCTTTCAGGGATGAGTTGTTTCCGTCCACAGGATCCCCTTTCCCTGGATGTTTTCCTTGATCACACCATCCTCTATATACTCTCCGCACTGTTAGACACACACAACCCCCCCCCCCTCCCATCCCCGCGTTTGCCAGTGAAATTCTGGCTCCGGCTAGTCTAGCACTGATGACCGGCCTCGTTGGAAGTCGCTCCGATCGCTGGATTTTGCAGTTTAATGTGGATTCACACTGAAACTGATCCTAAGAAAACTTCTCACGTGATTTTATGCTTCGGGGTCACGGGGAGAATTATCATACAGGGAAGTGCTAATCGTGAGAGGGCCGGGGTCTAACAATGTGGCCATTCCATGGATACTTTTAGTACAGCAATGGAAATGTCTCACAATTCTGATGATGTGAAAGAATATAGGAGTAGGTGTGAGGCAAATAATCAAAAACAGGATAACACAAAATGCAAAAATGTCAATAAATTCCGTCAGAATGTAATGGGCATTAAAAAAGTGGGCCAGGGTATCTGTAATTGGTGAGGGTAGGATAGTATTAACCAGTATCCAGTGTTTATATGGAAGAGCAGAGTTCCTGTCCATCATGTAGTACTTACATCACTGGCCAGTTTGGACATTTCCTTAGAATGTTGGGTTACAGGAGTTTCTGCAGAGCCGATATAATGGCCTTTCTCCAAATTGAAGGTTTCTTTGTATTTCAGCTACAAAAGAGAATAAAACAGGATAGATTAGCTACCATAGAGGTTCCCAACCTTTCGCCCTCCGCATGCCACATTCCCCTTCGGGCCTTGGTCAGGAGCCACGGTCAATTAAAAAAATGTTAGCCATATTAAACAGAGATATAACTCATAAACTGCAAACACTTACTAATACTTTCATGTAGAGTTTGCCACACTGGTATCATACGGTACTATATAACAGCATCCAGAAGAGCGCAGTTCATCAAGGTTACCATTTGACTACAATATTGCCAGTGTGGATATTGTATTGTAACCAATGTTTATGGCCATAATTAAAGGCTCCTATGAAGAACCAGAGAAGAGCCGCAGTTGGGAATCACTGCGATCGATCGATCAATAGATAGATGACAGACCTATTGAGCACACTCTATGGTTCCATGGTTAAAATAATAGCCATGCTTAGGGTGTATTCACACTATGTGTAATATCCATTTGGTGTATGCACCAAACAAATCCATAGGGTCCCATTCACCCGACAGATGCCGGAAAAGTGTCCTTTTAAAAGGTGAAATTCCTTTTTCTTAAGCCGATGGAATAGCGCAGTTGATTATACTATTCCATACAGAGACATCCAGTAAAGTAATGTATACTTGCGCCAGATGGAAACCCAAGCCACCTCCGAGCGGTATAGGTTTCTGCTATAATGTACGCTAGTTTCTGGCATAAATGACAGTAAATGTGACAGGCCATGCATGGCCATGACCCCTTGCTCTAGGCCCAATTTCTGATTAAGTGGCCACACCCAATGTAAAACTCCAAGAAGTTGCAATTTTGGCACATGCAACAAAATTGCAACTTTTGTATGCCAGAAAACTGGAAAAATCTGCTAGATCTGAAAATACCCTTATACTTTTCGGCAGGATGTCACATAATTGAAAATAATAAAAAAGAAACAAAATAACTAACGTGGAGAGAACTTACATCACTTTGGTTGACGTTGTTCATCTTTGCAAGCACAATGGCTGGTGGGTCCACCACATGACTGTACTTGGAGAAGTTGTCTTGTGCGTCCTTCTTATAGGCTCTCTAGAAGATAACAACAAGTCATGAGCGATGGCTCCACGCCACTGAGCAACACGCACTTACAGTCATTCATTTCCTCCAGATTGTCAGTTCTGTCATATCCATGCCTCCCAATTGTCTGGGATTTTGAGAGTTGTTCCACTGACCCAGAAGGCAGGAGACATGCCCTGCTCCACCACCAAGCACCCGTTGGCAAACCCCAATTTGCTGTAAGTATCTTTCCACATCCCTCAGGACACAGCGTCACCTGACTCTTTCTCTCTGGCTCTGGACATACTGCGCTCAGCGCTAGAGAGGAGGAAAGAATCAGCTAAGGTAAAGTGGCAACAAAGTCCTCAGGGATGAAGAAACGTGATGGATACTACCAAATGAGGTTTGGGAGGGGGGACTGGTGGTTGGCCAGAGGAACTTATACCCTATTGAGGCCACAGAGGAGAACTACTGAGGGACCACAGAAGGAAGCACTATAAGTTGGTGATATAACTAAGTGGGGCTAAGAGAAGGCATTACAACTACATGGGGCCAGAAAGTGGAGCCACAGAGGGGGAAGTATAGGTATTGGTGCTACAGAGGAAGCACTATAACTTAGTGGCACTACAAAGAGGGCCCTATAACAAAGTAGGGCCACAGAAGGGGCACATTAGTAAGTGGGGCCACAGAGGGCACATTATTACTTTGCGGACCTCTGATTGGGGAGTTACTGAGAGGTTCATTAGGAATAGTGGCAGTATAGGGAGAGTGTGCAGAGATGTGTCTTGACTGGAAGAAGTACTCATAGCGATCTGGACCCAAATCGAGAAGAAATAATGGATGCAACCAATTGAGGAGACATCACCTGTGATCGTTCGAGGTAACTATGCTGTAATCACTATTACTGTGAAGAACTAGGATCTATTATTTAGAGGACTACTAGTAGTGTGTAGGGGGTCACTGAGGAATTCTATAAATGTGAGGGGGCCACTAAGTGGCACTATTGCAGCGAGAGAACAAAAGCTTGTGGCTTAGTGTAAAAGGGGCATGGTCTAACATTTAACACTATGCATGCTGAAAGAATTATCTCTCTTTTTGTTGTTCACTCATAGGGAGGTATGAATATGCCCACTGACCATCTTATTTACGAGGACCACCCTCCTGGAAGACCATGTTTTTCAATGCCATCTTGAGTGATCATCTGAAACTGGTTTTACTCTGTCTTTAAAATTGCATGAAACTGTCGATACGAACCTCATTAACCAGTTCTTGAGCTTTCCTCACTTTATTATGCTCAACAGAGTCTAATGGAACCCATCCGCAACCACGAATCCATTCCAGGTCAGATTTGTAGATACTCTACAGTAAAAAACAATGAGATGAGTCATTGTGGAAGTACATAGAGCACTATATAGTAAAACGTGTAAGAAAGCCTCCATAACTTACATCGCTTTGCAGATCATAAGCCTTTCTGGCTTGTATGCAGTCACTTTGGTCAGGGTGGCATGTCCACTGGTGCAAGTAATGGCGGTAATCAATCTCACTGGCGGCTGCTTGGACTTGCTTGGCTGTTGCGAGGGATACCATGTCAACAGGAATATTGACTTTTGACTTGTGCTTCTGATACGTTTTTTTGTATTCTCTATCGTTCTGGATCAAGTTGGCATGCTTGAACCATTTTAGTTTGGGATCGGCATCAAAATTTGGAACGCCAACATAGTGACCTCTCTGTTTGATGTAATCAGCTTTGTACTTCAGCTAAAAAAGAAATCAAGAACATAAAATAATTAGGAGTAGTATTTAGAATCTAGTTTTGAGAAGTGATATTTCAATGATGAGCACCATATTGTAGTGAAACTTTTTGTTTATGAGATTCACTAGCAACCAGTCAAAGATATACTAACCATGTAGGCAGCTTAGAAGGTCCTATAGCGTTCGATAATACAGGAAGTACCAACTTAGGCTCAACCATTTCACTGGCCCAGGGGCACCCCTATCATGAGGCAACCTGAGACCTCATAGGGTTGGCGAGTTGCCACCCAGAGGGTAATTATTTTTTACCAGTCATATTAATGTACAGTAAAAGATAATTGCCAGCTGGGAGCTGTCCAGGCAGCAATTCGACAGGCATTTTATTCACCCAGTCCACACCTCCCTTCCGGCAATAGGGGTCACTGTGTGGGTCACTATTACTACTAGGGCCACTATTGGGGTCACGATTTCTACTGGGGCCACTAACGGGGGCACTATTACTACTGGAGCCACTATGGGGATCATTATTAATTCTAGAAACACTAAGGGGGACACTATTAATAATTTCAATGCCTGTAAAATCAGTTGGTTTGTTGTTTCAAGGGGGGTGCCATTTCACAATTCGCCTCAGGCTGCATAAAGACTTGGGGCACCCCTGCACTGGCCTACCATAAAAGAGCAAGGAAGGGGTAGTGTACAGGCACTATGGTTAAAATATCCTTTCTTTCCTCTGAGGAAAGGAAAGAAAGAATCAAGCAAGAACTTTAGTGGTGTGATGGTTTGAATGTCTATTCACAGTATGTGAGGGATTAAATGCCCATGTAATATATCTGAATAACGCTGCTGTATTTATGTTCCTTCCAGGTACTTTAGAGAGAGGTCACATGACTTTGTTCATTCTGATTGGTTGAAGGGCCGGGTATAAAAGAGAAGTCCTGTTTCCAGTCTCTGGTGTAACTCTGCAATTTCAGAGAGTGCAGGAAACAGAGAGACTCAGCTAGTGAGAGCTGCAGCAGAGCTGACCTGCATCTAGCCCTGTGTACCTGAGAGCAGGAGACTCGGATGACTGAAGCAGCTTTTGCAGACATATACAATCCAGGCTCTAGAGACAGATTCAGCTGGTGCCAGAGGAGACTTCAGTGGCCCAATTACTGTGACTGATAGCAGGCTCCAAGATTTCAACAGGACAAAGGGTGACATCGGTGATGCAGAGATCGGCAGCAACTATCAATACAGTGAAGAGTCTGGAGGACAAGTTTGCTAAGTGGGGCGCTGTCACCTCCAAATAGTATCTGTGGAGCTACTTACCCCCTGGCCAGTGTAAAACCTGAATTTACTGCGATATTCCAAAACTGTGCACATAGTATAAGTCTATCTCATTCAGAGGGCATAGACTGGGGTACAGTGCTAACTATACCGGTTCCTCTGTGTCCAATTAATATCATTGTCAGTTCTGCCATAGCTTTCATTATCAGACACTTAGCAAAGTCTCGTTTGTTTAACTGAACTTGTGTAAAGTATTTCCATAAATGGCGTTGTGTCTCGCACCGGTTACTTGTACATAAAATAAGACCAATTTTGATTATTCTGCTTAAAGGGATAGCAGTGAACATTAGGGTCAAATTCTAAAGGCAGGTCACAAAGCATGTGCCCAATGGCCTGCAATATCTAGAGTGTTCCCACCACTTACCCTACCTGTCACATGGGGTATTTACAAGGCTGATATTTTCGTGTGTTACAAGATGTACAAGACTCGCACAGAAATACAACCCACTATTTGAAATAAGTGTATTTACTTGTGTGGTTTTTCTCTCACATTGATGCTGAGAGATAGAAAGAATGCAGAATGTCATATTTTTGTACGAAAATAGGACTTGCATGTGTGGCCTGCCGCACATCGCACAGCATATGGATGATGTGTCTGTGTGCTGTGCAATGCGAGTCGCACCCAACAACTCGCTCTTGGCCGTGTAGATTTGGCCTCATAGAGAAAACTGCTGGTCTCCTGAGTGCCATATGGCCGCTCGCTTCCGGGCCTTCTCTTCACCATGTCAGCTGCAAGCTACAAAGTGACCTGAACGTTCAGTCTTGTTCTCCCGTCTCGTATAATAACATAGAGTCTTCAATTATGTCTGCTGTGGATGACACATTGATGGATTATCACACATATCTAGCAGACATGATTACCTCGCTCTGAGCAATGCCGCTGTTTTTGCAATGCTTTATCTGTACCGCATCATGGGGTAATAGGTAGCCGGTGGCCTTAATTTTGTCCCAGCCTGATTTGTACAATTTCTAGGATGGAAAGAAAATTAAAAAAAACTTAGTTGTGAAACAAAGATAGATAGATAATAGATAGATAGATAGATAGATAGATATGAGATAGATAGATAGATATGAGATAGATAGATAGATAGATAGATAGATAGATAGATAGATAGATAGATATGAGATAGATAGATAGATAGATAGATAGATAGATAGATAGATAGATAGATAGATAGATATGAGATAGATAGGAGATAGATAGAAAGATAGATAGAAAGATAGATAGATAGGAGATAGATAGATAGACAGATAGATAGATAATAGATAGATAGATATGAGATAGATAGATAGATAATAGATAGATAGATATGCGATAGATAGATAGATAGATAGATAGCTATGAGAGAGATAGATAGGAGATAGATAGATATGAGAGAGATAGATAGATATGAGAGCGATAGATATGAGAGAGATAGATATGAGAGAGATAGATATGAGATAGATAGATAGATAGATAGATATGGGAGAGATAGATAGATAGATAGATAGATATGAGAGAGATAGATGATAGATAGATAGATAGATAGATAGATAGATAGATAGATATGAGAGAGATAGATAGATAGATAGATATGAGATAGATAGATAGATAGATAGATAGAAAAATAGATGATAGATAGATGGATAGATATGAGATAGATACATAGATAGATATGTGATAGATATGAGATAGATATATGGGATTGATATGAAATAGATAGATATGAGATAGATAGATAGATAGATAGATAGATAGGAGATGGATAGATAGATATGTGATAGATATGAGATAGATATGGGATAGATATGAGATAGATATGGGATAGATAGATAGATAGATATGTGATAGATATGAGATAGATATGGGATAGATAGATAGATAGATAGATAGATAGATAGATATGAGATAGATAGATAGATATGAGATAGATAGATAGATATGAGATAGATAGATAGATATGTGATAGATATGAGATAGATATGGGATAGATAGATAGATAGATAGATAGATATGTGATAGATATGGGATAGATAGATAGACAGATTGATGATAGACATAAGATAGATAGTAGAGATGAGCGAACCTACTCGGCCACGCCCCTTTTTCACCCGAGCGCCACGATTTTCGAGTACTTCCGTACTCGGGTGAAAAGATTCGGGGGGCGCCGTGGGTGAGTGGGGGGTTGCAGCGGGGAGTGGGGGGGAGAGGGAGAGAGAGAGGGCTCCCCCCTGTTCCCCACTGCTACCCCCCGCTCCGCCACACCTCCCCCCGCCCCCCGAATCTTTTCACCCGAGTACGGAAGTACTCGAAAATCGCGGTGCTCGATCGAGTAATTACTCGAAACGAGTATATTCGCTCATCTCTAATAGATAGATAGACATAAGTACATAAACAAACTTAGATGAGGAGAGATAAGTACATACCTCATTGACATTCTTGGCCGCCTCTTTTGCGGTCAGCAGCAGAGGAGTATCGCTCACGGCAGTGTAGTGCGGCTTAATCATGTTCCAATCTGCGCGATATTTAGTCTAAAAGAAAACCACAAATTACATTCTTGATAAAAGGATGTTGGAGCATATTTACTTAGAACGGCGTTTCTTACACAAGGCTCTGCATACATTTGTCGCATCTGGCAATACCTCTGTGAGTCAGACTAAAAAGTGGCACAGGTTGGCATAAATAGGCCAGGACTTGTAATTTATGGCAGCATCTTTTGTATGCCAGAAAACTGTCATACGAACCATTATACATATGCCAGGCTATTTTACAAACAAAGCACTAGATTAGATTGACCTGACCATTTACTGTGTTAGATATGGCACAAAAGAAAGAATATAAAGAGCAGAAACTGTGCAGAGAGGTGGCGGGGTTATCTGGGGAGTACTGGTGACATCAGAGTGATGAGGCAGGGGTTATCGGGGAGTTCTGGTGACATCACAGTGATGAGGCGGGGTTATCTGTGTAGAACTGGTGACATCAGAGTGAAGGGGACAGGGTTATCTGGGGAGTTATGATGACACCAGAGTGATGAGGCTGGGGTTATCCGGGGAGTTCTGGTGACAGCACAGTGATGAGGCGAGGCTATCTGTGTAGAACTGGTGACATCAGAGTGATGAGGCGGGGTTATCTGTGTAGAACTGGTGACATCAGAGTGATGAGGCGGGGTTATCTGTGTGGAACTGGTGACATCAGAGCGAAGGGGACAGGGTTATCTGGGGAGTTCTTGGGACTTTAGAGTGAAAGGATGGAATTATCTGAAAAGTGCTAGTGATATCAGAGTTTGGGGGCGAGGTTATTTGGGGAGGGCTGTTAATATAAGAGTGAGGGGGCGAGGTTATTTGGGGAGGGCTGCTGACATCAGACTGGGGAAGGCCAGGTTATCTTAGAAAAGTTGGTAATGTCGCTGCCCATCTGAATTTTCAAGCTCCCTGTCAAGCATCCCCTCATGCTTCAAAGAGATTATGAAGTGCAGTTCCCTAAAGGAGCGGTTCTAAATACGGGAAAATATGTAAAAAAAAACGGTCAAAAAAATGATTAAACAAAAAAAACCCTGAAAGATCGTCTAGTAACAATCCATGTAGGAAATACTCACATCATTGAGGACATCGGCAGCCTGCTTAGCAGTGACATAATCCACGCTGTCGGTGACGGAGGTGAAGTGGAGGGAGTCCGGTTTAGTTCTATACTTGTTCTGCAAATAAAAAGAGGAAGACAAGTATTTTATACCGTAAGTATATAGTATAGCGCTGCTTTTTACCATCATCATGTGATCAAAGCGATACATTTGTAATTTTTCATCAAGTATTATAATCAAGAAGAAGAGACTGCACCTCGCTTAGGATGTCCTGGGCAAATTTAGCCTTCTTCACATCATAAGACTCATTTGGCATCCAACCGATTCCACGGAGCCACTCCAGGTCTGACTTGTACATTGCCTGCAAATAAAGTGGAATATAAATATGTAGAACATAATATGAATGTGCTATTTGTTACTGGTTACTAGTATTTACTGGTTGTTCACTCTATACTCTGACAGTACAGGATCTCTGAGGGTGCTAATGACCATGTATAATCCAAAACCCCCAAATATTGCACTTTTTACACTGACCACAAGAGCACTGATGATAGGCTGACATTTCCTGGTTTTATATACACATCACGTTTCAGCTTTGCTCTGTAGGCTCAGATTGGGTCAATCATGTCTCCCATTTGTTTCAGATTTGGTGGCACAATTCTAGATTTTGGAGGTTGGCCCGCCACCCTAGGAGGCAGGAGAGATGTTCCCCAGGAATAGAGTAAAACAAAAAATAGCCTATACTCACCCTTTTCGCTCCCTCCGTCACTTCGGCCCCCACTCACTACCAGGCAGTGTGATTTTATGCTATCTTGCACAAGATCGCTGTGCCAATCACTGGCTTCAGCCATACCAATGCTGGGGATTGGCCACAGTGATCATGGAATTGTGATACCCGGAAATGAGTGGGGGACCAGAGAGGCATGGGGAGCAGAAAAAAGTGAGTATAGGCTGTTTTTTATAACTTTTCTGCAGACAAGGAGACATTTTTATTGAGGGGGGGATGTGGGGGCATTATTACTGAGGGAGGCAGTCATTATGACTGATAGGGGTCATGCAGGGGGCATTATTACTGAGAGGGGGTATATGAGACATTATTACTGAAGGGGGTCATACGAGTGTGTGATTACTGAGGGGGGTCATGCGGGGGCATCATTACTGTGAGAGGGACACAAAGGGCTCATGCCCACAGCCATATGCATACGACGCTGCTGGTTGCCCCGCAGCATTTTTCAGCCATACCTGCTGCCGGCAGAGATCATGTATGGCACTGTGCATGCCCGCGAATCACATGGAAATGCAGATGCTGCCCATATGCAATGCATTGCATATGGACAGCGTATCATACGTGTATAGGGTTCACACTACGTACATCAGTAGAGTCCTCTTATTTTCATTAGAGAGACTGCGCTTTAATGGCAGCTCACTTGTACTCTTGGAGACCCAGATAAGACAAACCACCCCCCCCCCCCTATTAACACAAGCAGCGGTTCTGTACTGAGCTGCCCCGTAACACCTTGCTCAGTGTAGGAGGGGACTTTTCTCCAATTTCTTCTTGGAGACCTTCACTTCTATGGGAGACAGCTGCACTACCAAACTGGGCCACTCTGCTACGGATGGCATTATGAAAGTTCTGTCCATTCGCCGCTCCTTCTAATTAGTGGGTTTTCCAGGTGGCGGACCCCCGTCATCTTCTATTCTGAGGCTAGGTCAACAACTATTCGTAACCAAAAAACCTTCTCTTATAATGAAAATAATGTCATCTCTAACTTGGTTTGGGAAGGTCCCATTAAACAAGTCTGCACCCGGTAACTTACATCACTTTGGAGGTCGTAAGCCTTTCTGGCTTGAATGACATCATTCTGATCCGGCAGACATGTCCATTGGTGCAAGTGTTGTCGGTAATTGATATCACTGACCAAAGTCTGACACAGCTTGGCTGCGGTGATGGACACCATGTCTACAGGTAGGTGCATCTGAGTCTTTGTTTTCTCAAAGTCCTTCTTGTATACCAGATCACTGGGAAGTTTAGATGCCTTCAGATACCAGGCCAGCTTGTTGTCATCATGAGCTGTGGGAGTTCCAACGTAATGACCCTTCTGCTTCTCATGGGCTAGCTTGTATTTATACTGCAAGAAGCAATGAAGACGAGGACAAGGTAATCATTACAAGTTTGATAGCTCAAGTCAAGAACTTCACAATGCAGACATTTGGTTAAAGGGGTTTTCTAAGCAGAAACTATTGATAACCTACCCTAAGGATAGGTCATCAATAATTAATCACTGGGACCTACCGCACGGGACCCCTGGCGATCATCTGATTGTCTGCCCAGATGTCAGTGCAGCAGGCCGGAAATACGTCATAGTAGAAGGCACAGGAAATGCCCCAGCTGGTTTCACCCCCATTGAATTCAATGGAAGCTGAAGCAGCTATAGCACTTCCACGCCTGTCAAGGGTGTCGAAGGTGGAAGTGCCGAAAGTGTAATAGCCGGATTCAGCTGCCACTAATTTCAATGGGAGTAAAGCCGGCTAAGGCACTTCCGTTGACGTCTACTATGATGCACATCTGGGCCGGGCAGTCAAGTGATCCCCTTCGGCGGGTTCTCGGCCATTCACAATTGATGACCTATCCTGAGTGTAGATCATCAATAGTTTTTTGCTTGTAAAACCCCCTAAAGACTGGGTTAAAAAATGCATAAGCCTGAGTTCCCATATATCAGTTATGCTCTGTGTAGTGTTTTCATATCAGGGCCGGACACAACTGATGTTATTTCGCTGCACTTTTTGCACTGGTCCATAGGTAGACAGAAAAACATTGTATGCAACCTTTTACTGTCCATTAAAAGTGATGTGCCAGATGTCATAAACTGTCGCATAGAAAACTATGAGATCAGTCCCAGCATCAGTTTCCCTCTGATGTACGGGAAGCTGGCCTAATTGCAAAAGTAGCACAAAGAAAAAGAGTTTCAAAGTTTATTATTCATGCATTCGAGAACATATTATAGTAGAAGTATAGCGTATCATGACATTATACTCACATCACTTGCAATCTCTCTTGAGGCTTTAGCTGCTTTGATGGCAATTGCATCAGACTTCAGGTCATAAATCATTTTCACCTTATCCCAGCCTTCTCTGTAAAGTTTCTGAAACAAGAGATATCGGTGTAAGAGGATGAACAGGAGCATGAAAAAAAGAATAGTTAGTACACTATCCTACCAAACGGAATTAGGCAAAAATCACAAGTAGTATTTATTTCCCAATGTTAATACTTAGTGGGACTCCTCAGGCCCTAATGATATCAGATACTCTCTTGGCGTACTTTCTACGAAAGTCTGATGCACTTAAGCTGGTATTTCTCTCCATTCATCCTGCAAATGTCTGGCGAGTTCTTTTGAAGATGGATGTGTAACTAACCTAGCAACTATTCCCCCGGGCTAATGTAGTTCACTTAAAAGAATTGTAAAAGTGGTCAGAAGCAGAACAGGCGGTCCTGAACCAGTTTGCTGGGAAGATGAAAAATGAACTAATGTATTCAAGCATAATAAAAGACCTTGGCTGGAATTTGCAACAAAATGCTGGAGACAAATGCTACATTTCTGCCAATTATGATAGTTGGACAATCAGTGCTTTGCATTCCTCTATATGAACCATGCAATAATAAACACACTTCAGAAGAAAAGCTTGGAGACATCACTTGAGTGTCTCTCACTGTGTTCTTCTTAGATGCATCGCATATACAATTAGACATACCAGATTGATAAGGCTACAATACCCTTAGGCCTCATGTCCACGGGATAATTGTTATTTAAAATCCGCAGCGTTTTTCCTGCACGCGGATCCGCGCCCCATAGGGAGTCATTGGACACCCGCAGGTAGTTAAATACCTGCGGATGTCATTTTTCCCGTCAGGCGCGGATTGCGTGTGCAGGAAAAAAACCGCGACATGCCCCATTTTCGTGCGGGTCCCGCAGGCTTCTATTGAAGCCTATGGAAGCCGTCCGGATCCGCGGAACACCCGCACCTGAATTAAACTCACGTGTCCAGACGCTGCAGATCTTCCCTCCATTGTGGCCGGATCTTCTTTCTTCGGCCCGGCGGATGTGCCCGACACATGAGCGCGGCACGCTGCCGGTGTGCCGAGCACATCCGCCGGGCCGAAGAAAGAAGATCCGGCCGCGACGGAGGGAAGATCCGCAGCGTCTGGACAGGTGAGTTTAATCTTATTTTTAGCCTCATGTCCCCAGGAAAGGAGGGACCCGCTGCGGGATTCTGCATGGAGAATCCGTAGCGGGCCTGATTTTCCTCATGGACATGAGGCCTTAGAGTATTAAATAAATTAAACAAATACTCTAACAGTAGCTGTTCCTCTTTCCTGACCCAACGTTCCAGTTCGTCCCAAAGATGTTCAGTAAGGTTCAGTTGGGGTCTCCAAATGTAGAACATCCATATTCTCAAGCCACAGTAAAACATTGTGACAAGGCCCATTGCCTTGTTGGAAGTATGGCCGACCATTCCCAGAGGATTGCCACATTGTCGGCAGCACATTATTGTCTAGAATGTCAGGGTCACCTCCGAGTTCATGGTTCTTGTCCCCACAACCAATGGACCAACAATGTATGAGGTAGTGGCAGCATCAAAGGTGTAAAAAAACCAATTTCTCTTTATTTCTCCATGTTGTAAACAGGCAACATTTCGACACAGATGATAAAGACATGATAAAAGCAATAAAGAGAAATTGATTTTATTACACCTTTGATGCTGCCACTACCTCATACATTGTTGGACTGCGCTTGGGGATTGGGAGGTCCATAATCCTCGTTTGGTGGCTCTGCATGGTAAGGTACCTCACCCCTATATGGGACTTACTAAAGAGTGCTGCCGGACACTTGGAACTTTGATCACAACCAACGGACCAAGACCATGTTACATAAAACATCTCCAGACCATAAAGAAACGCACTCAGCCAGAAGGTGTTCTCCAAGCTCCTCCACATCCAGGTACCGCCATCTGATGTGAAGATGGAGTATTGCAATTCATAACTCCATAGAACATTCTTCTATTGATCATCTGTCCAATGACGATGCTCCTTGCACCATTGTAGACGGGCCGATGCATTACCCTTCATATTAGACCCCTTGTGTGCAGCGGCATAACCCGTATATCCAACAGCGTGCAGTCCCTGACAGCTGACAGCTCTGAGGGTCTACATCTTATGTAGCATGGTTTAGGACACATGACATGCTAATAAGACACAATCCATTCTCCTGATAGGGTGGCCCGAATACTAGGCAATGCATTGTGGAGGGCTGATGACGTGGCAGAGGGGGCTGCCTTCCTCTGATAATTGCTTACGTGCTGACTGCAGCATCTAAGGCGTTAACAGCCAGGATTTGAGTTATCTCCAATTCTGGTCATTGCAGTGGGACCTAGACTGTCATTTACAGCTGCGATAATCACGTGAGCGCTGCTCTATTACATCAACTCGCGGGAACTGCTTGGTTCCCATGATGTAATAGTGCATTATGGGGTGGGAAGGGGGTAAGAACTTAAGAAATTCTTGTACCCCGAGCAGGACCAGATCTACATGCTCCTTTGGGATGTGATGTTAGCCCTTTGCACATTGCAAGCTGCCACAGGCTACACGCTGTACATCAGACCGATGAACTTTCTCAAGGCTAATTTTTCTCTTACTTGAGAAAACGTTTTCCACTGAGGGGTTATCTGCCCTCTTTTTCACTGATGACCCATCCTCTGGTTAAGCCATCAGTAGTTGATGGCCAGGGGTCCGCCGCTCGAGATCCCTATCCATCAGCTGATTGTCTGGCCCACTGTGAGTGCAGCGGGCAGGATGTTGTGATTAGCCATCAGCACAGGAACTGCCAGCGCTGGCTTCGCTCATTAAAATCAATGGGAAAGCTGTGCTGCTATGGCAATTCCCGCTTTTCTACCGGTCAGGATGTAATATCTAGTCCTGACCAGGAGAGGAGCAGAGGATAGCTCATCAGTGTGAGAAACCGGCCGTGTGAGATTACTCAGAATTTCATGACTTGACAAATGTAGTCGTGAACGCCACACAGACACTTACATTGCTGACATTTTGAGAATTGAATTTGGACAGCATGATTTCGGGAGTGTCCGGCATGACGTGTATGGTTCTCTTGTCTTGGTTCCAAGCCTCTGTATATTTGGCCTTTAGAAATAAAAAAAATCACGTTTAACAGATTGTAATATTTTGCAATATTGTCTTAAATAATTGACACCAAGCCACATTGTCAAGCCAACATACCATGCTGAGCTGTTCAGCATTGGCCTTTGCCAAGACGACGGATGGAGGGTCCACGATGCTGGTGAACTTAAAGCTGCTGGGCGGTTGTCGGTAAAGGTGTTCATTCAAGATGTCTTGAGCATTTTTCACTTTCTTGACTTCCACTGAGTCAGTTGGAATCCACCCACATCCTCGGATCCATTCCATATCTGACTTGTAGATGCTCTAGAAGATCGAAGAGTAAGATATCACAAATCTAAATACTTAAGTAAGAAAATAAATGTGTTTCCCGCTACATATGTGTAATAGAGCTTTAATGGACCCCATAGTATTGGTCTTATTAATAATGGACTTTGTTATTGATAAGAAAATGTGAGTTTTTTTGTTTTTATGTAACGGTTTCTTTAAAAATTTGGTACCTCCAGTTGCTGGATGAAATGGTGTGATGGTGCAGGGCGGTAGCTAAGGAGGTGGTACCTCCTGTATATAAGCAACCCCCGAGCTTATAAAGTTCTGCAGAGTAACAGGTAAGGGTAAGTGACGCAGCAGATATTGGTCCGGGCAGAATACTCCCGAGGGCTGCTGTGAATCTTAGAGAGCAAGGGTTACTAAACCAAGTAGTATACCGAGCAGCATGTCCATGGTAGAAGCTGCTTATTACCAAAGACTCTACACCATCCATTTACGAAGCCCAGTTCCGGATGCTTCAGTGATGTAATACCGCCATTTCTGGTACCCAAAGTGCCTCCAATAAAAAAGTTTTCTTGAGCAAAAAAACGATGTGATCTGTCTGTGGTGATACACCGATCTGCTGCCGGATACCCAGCGAGACCTGTGACTCTCTCAATGCTTCCCGCTAGTGATCCAGTAGAGAAAGGAGGAGCTGGATCACCCCGCGATCTGCCCAGCGTCGAATCTAATGTAAAAACTGCTTAGGGCCTTCCCTGCCAGGGAGACTTCTTAATATAGTTGAAAACTAATGTAGATCTGCCTTGATGAGTCCGTAATACTACTGATCTACGGTGGGCTGTGAATCGCCTACATAAATGAATGAGAATGCCCATCCATATACGTACGTCACTCTGCAAGTCGTAAGCTTTCCTGGCTTGAATGCAATCGTTCTGGTCAGGGTGGCATGTCCACTGGTGCAGGTAATGGCGGTAATCGATCTCACTGGCGGCTGCTTGGACTTGCTTGGCTGTTACGATGGACACCATATCTACAGGTAAGTTAATCTTGGTCTTTGTCTTGTTGTAATCACGCTTATATCTTAAGTCACTTGGAAGCTTGCCAGAATTGATCAACCACATCAGCTTAGGGTCATCCTTGGCTGTGGGGGCTCCGATGTAGTGACCTTTCTGTTTCTCATAGGTGGCTTTATATTTATACTAAAACGAGAAAATAAAGATATCATGTTACCTGTAAAGAACATATTTATTGTCATTCTACAGGATGAACTATCAGCAGATTTGGCCTTCAGTACCATCTCAATGCTCATGACACCCAATTATACACCTCTTC
Source organism: Eleutherodactylus coqui (assembly GCF_035609145.1). Taxonomy (NCBI): domain Eukaryota; kingdom Metazoa; phylum Chordata; class Amphibia; order Anura; family Eleutherodactylidae; genus Eleutherodactylus; species Eleutherodactylus coqui. Next base: position 17,701,118 of record NC_089844.1, read on the forward strand.
CTGAGACGTCATGCCTTCACTACTGCAAAACCCTAGGGTCCCCCTATCTCCTCATAGATTGTAAGCTCTTCTGTCCCCCTCTTTCATTATACACTGAAAAAGCCAAAAATACAATACCTGAAGGTCTGCAAAGCAGACACGGTCGCCATAGGCATGATCGCCATAAGGCAGGCACAATCGCCATCGGCACAATCGCCGTAGGGCAGGCGCAATGGCCGTAAGCCCTGGAGATATGTAGTCAGCCAGACAATAATGTGTAAGCTCTTGCACCCCCCTCCTATTTCCTCATAGACTGTAAGCTCTTGTGTTCCCCCTATTTCTTCATAGATTGTAAGCTCTTGTGTCCCCCTATTTCCTCATAGACTGTAAGCTCTTGTGTCCCCCTATTTCCTCATAGACTGTAAGCTCTTGTGTTCCCCCTATTTCTTCATAGACTGTAAGCTCTTGTGTTCCCCCTATTTCTTCATAGATTGTAAGCTCTTGTGTTCCCCCTATTTCTTCATAGATTGTAAGCTCTTGTGTCCCCCTATTTCCTCATAGACTGTAAGCTCTTGTGTCCCCCTATTTCCTCATAGACTGTAAGCTCTTGTGTTCCCCCTATTTCTTCATAGATTGTAAGCTCTTGTGTCCCCCTATTTCCTCATCGATTGTAAGCTCTTGTGTTCCCCCTATTTCCTCATAGACTGTAAGCTCTTGTGTCCCCCTATTTCCTCATAGACTGTAAGCTCTTGTGTTCCCCCTATTTCCTCATAGACTGTAAGCTCTTGTGTCCCCCTATTTCCTCATAGAGTGTAACCTCTTGTGTCCCCCTATTTCCTCATAGACTGTAAGCTCTTGTGTTCCCCCTATTTCTTCATAGATTGTAAGCTCTTGTGTCCCCCTATTTCCTCATAGACTGTAAGCTCTTGTGTTCCCCCTATTTCCTCATAGATTGTAAGCTCTTGTGTTCCCCCTATTTCCTCATAGATTGTAAAGGTATGTCCTCCCCTATTTCCTTATTGATTCTAGGATTGTGTCCCCCGTATTTACTCATAGATTGCAAGCTCTTGTGTCCGCCCTATTTCCTCCTCATAGATTGTAAGCTCTTGTGTCCCATTTATTTCCTTCTCATAGATTGTAAGCTCTTGTGAGCAGGACCATCACTCCTGTTTATTAGTATAGTCCTGTATAATCAGTTCATGTTCCATCAGATGTGTAAAATGCTACAGAATATCTTGGCGGCTCAAGAAGGTTCGTTAGTAAATGAGGCCCGGCGGGGAGTTTAATTTGTGACCTTTTTAGGGGGGGGGCTATAAGAAGCAAGTATTGAGTCATAATAAGTCAAACATACAGTTACACAAAGCGGTACAATGCTTACATCACTAGCAATGTCTCTTGAAGCTCTGGCGCTGCGGATGGCGACGGCATCTGATTTCATGTCGTACGACTTCTTGACTGCATCCCATTCTTTTGTGTACAGTTTCTGTAAAACAATACATGGATATACATATATACACGTCTGACACTTGTGCTGATTCACCACAAGTTTATTCTTACTTTCTACACCCCAGTGGACTTACTTCACTGATATTTGCTGCATTGACCTTGGACTGGACCATCTGTGGAGTGTCTGAAGGAAGGCTGAATTTGGTTTTCTCTTTGTCCCATGCATCTCTGTATATATGCTGATAGAAGAAGCAGATACGTGTTAATGAAAGCACAAGGCGCAATATATCTCTAGAAGGTACATCTAATTCCCCATCGGGCTCGGTAGATCAGTATTCAACACCAATTATTTTCATCTTGAAAGCATGAGATAATTACACATTGAGGCTTCTATTAACCCCTTCCTTTTGCAGCAATTATTCATTTTTTCGTTTTCAAGTTTTTTCTCCCTGCTTTCAAAAATCATATTTTTCTGTTGACAGCGCCACGTGAGGGTTTGCTGGAAAAGTTGCATTTTTTAAAGGTACCACTTAATGTACCGTATAATGTACTGCAATACTTAACAAAAATTTCTAAATGAGATGAAAAGGAAAAAACAATCATTTGCGCTATATTCTATTGTTTTTACAACATTCACAGTGTGATAAAAATGACACCATAACTTTATTTTGAGAGTCAGTATGATTTCAATGAATAATTCATATAACTACTTTTTATGCATTTTGAACTGGGAATAAAAAAAAATATTTAAAAAATTGTCGCTATTTTCTGACCCCCATAAGATTCTTATTTTTCCACATATGGAGCTGGGTGAGGGGCTTGTTTTTTGCTGCACAAGTTGTAATTTCTGTTGGTTTAATGTTGGGGTGCATACAAGTTTTTGACAGATTTTCATTCAATTTTTTTATTGGAGACGAGGTGACCAAAAAAAGTGCAGTTGCATATTATTTTTCTGATAATCTTAATTTTTCTGGTGATAGTTAAAAAAAATTCTTTAACATATTTTTACTTTTGTTTTAGTCTTCTAGTCTCACTAGGGGACTCGAACTTGCGATTGTCAAACTGCATGTACAATGTACTGTAATACTTCAGTACTACATCCTGTTAAGCCACAGAAAGAAACCCATGGCAGGTCTGGGAGTCCACACTAGACCCTAGTCTATCATGGCAACCAAACAGCCCCCTGAGATGTCGTGGCAGTGGTGTTGCGTCCTCCGGAAATGCATTCTCTAAAAAAAAAAAAAAAAAAGGCATAACTGTGCAAAAGGAAACAAAAACTAAAGGGGAATGCTCTCCCTATCGTCCCCTAGCCCGGGAGGGGGCCCTGCCTACTCGGCGGACCGACCGCTCTGACAACTGCAAGCCCGCATGCGTGCCTGGGCCACTGACAAGTCCCTATAGGGGAGCCCTAGCACAACAGAAAGTCAAAACCGAAAACCAAACAAAGCATAAAAGAACTTAGCTAGGAACTTCAGCCAAGGTGTGTTCCTCCGTCGCTGTCCACAAGTAACTGAAGGATTGACCAGCACAGGAGATCATGCTGGCACTGTTTATGTAGGAGCTAGGCTACTCAGTACCAGGTGCTGACTGACGTTACTCCTGCAACTATCACGCCCCTCAGCTCCAGGAGAAGCAAGGGCACACCCAAAACCTGGTCTGGCCTGCAAGCCCAGTGCAGGCCTCAGAACGGTTGCAACAAGTGGGGCTGATTGGGGTACAGTGTGAGCCGCCCCTGTCAGGCCATTTAAATGCCAAGCTTAGCAGTGACTGTGGCATCTAAATGGTTAAAAGGACAGGATTGGAGCTATCTCTGATCCTGGCCACTGAGGCTGGCTCAGCTAATGAGCCTCCTCCATGTATGGCTCACGGCAAGTAGAGGCTAGACCCTGATGTGAATATATATATATATATACAAACCATAAAATACATTGATTCTATAAAATAGAGAGAGCATCATGGCTCCCAGCATCTGAGTGTTGATGCCAGGAGGATGGCACTAGACTGCTGCGGCCTCTGATTGGCTGCAGCAAGCAGCTGGTTTCCCTTCTAATACAAAGACCTGGAAGACTGCTGGGCTGCAGTGCTGGATTGCTGGGACTGAGGAGGAGTAAGTACCGCTGCTTTTACTGTTTTCATAGATTTGGTTCCATGTTTCACAATTGTATAGCATCGGGACAAACATTTTAATACAGATTCTTCCACTTGTGTGGACCATTGGCAGAAAATACCATGAAGTTAGTATCACTCACATTGCTGATCTGAAGAGCATTGTTCTTAGCCAGGACGAGTTCAGGAGCATCAACAACACTGGTAAATTTGATGGTGTCGGGATGCTGACGGTAGTGATGTTCACTTAAGATCTCCTGAGCTTTCTTTACTTTGTTGACCTCAAGGGAGTCATTAGGAATCCAGCCGCAGCCGCGGATCCATTCCATGTCAGATTTGTAGAGCGACTGCGGATGAGATGACACATCATGTATGACTTTGAGAAGTCAAATAGCAATGATATTACAACTCAATGTAATAAAGCATCTGGAACCTATTGAGAGGAAGGAAAACACAACGTACATCGCTCTGGAGATCGTAGGCTTTCCTGGCCTGGATGACATCATTCTGGTCGGGCAGACAGGTCCATTGGTGAAGGTAATGACGGTAATCAATGTCGCTGACTAATTTCTGGCAGTTTTTGGCCAAAACCACAGACAACATTTCCACTGGGCTGTTGTACTTGGTCTTCAACTTCTCAAAGTCTTTCTTGTACTCCCGCTCACTCTGGATCTTGGCAACGTGCATGGCCCACACAGATTTAGGATCATCCTCAAGGCTTCGGAAGCCAACATGATGGCCTTGCTGCTGACGGTATCCGGTTTTGTATTTATACTGTGGGAAAAATGCACAACCTTAGCCTCAGTATCTATTTGTTTCTGAACCATGTTAGCATATGATGACCACAAATATACAAGCGGGTGTACAATCTCTTATATTAGCGCTTACATCACTAGCGATCGCTCTTGATGCTTTGGCGGACTTGATTGCAATAGCATCAGCTCGGAGGTCATATCCCTTCTTCTTATAATCCTCCCAGCCCTGCTGGTATTGTTTCTGTAATACAAGAACTCCAGTTAAGGTGACAGAATCTACTATAAAGAGCAAAAAAAAAACTACAGAAAAAAATCTACACCCCACATGGATGTGCTAAACCATAATATGTAGGTTGTATTACTTTTCATTTGCTTGTATGAACCAAAACTAGCAGAAAATATATATTTTTTAAAGGTTTTCTATAAAGTTACCATTGAGTGAGTAAAAGGTTTTGGAACCTTCTGGGTTCCTTCTTTTTTCTGGATAAACAAATAGGTAAACTAGAATAGGCTGAGTCCACAGCAGTGTTAACGCCTACATTCGGGTTCCCATTTTCGCGCTCCATTATGGGTGCAGGAAAACGCAAACCCTGCCCAAAAAGATCCGACCTATGATGGAACCAAAAGGCACTAAAAGTACTTCATTCACTATAATGGGGTCTGTCCGATTTCTGTTAAGCCATTTCCAAAAATAATAGCACAGCATACTGTGCTATTTCGCCTGAGATGTTTTGAAGGGTCTACTCCAGCCAAAAGCAGGATAACTCGGACTATTAGTCAGAGAGAAAAATTGCTTGTGTGTATTAACCCAATCAAATAAATGGCTTCTTTCCGTGTGCAAGATCTGTCCTCCTCGCAATCGGAAAGACCTCATGTTTGAAAATCGCCCCCTATAAATACGCCTTTCATAGACTTTTAGCTAGAGCCTGCTGGAGGATTCAAGATCATGGAGACCCCATGAGCGTTTGCTCCCGCTCCCCATCTAACCTGTAAGGTTCTTATGATGTTTTATGATATTTTATTATATTGATCTTCTTGTAACTTATAACCAATCAGCATTACCTAAAGTAACAGTGTACTCACATTGCTGATGTTGACAGCATTGACCTTGGATTGGACCATCACTGGTGTATCTGAAGGCAGGCTGAAATGTACCTTATCCTTATTCCAAGCATCTTGGTAAAGAGCCTAATAAGAAAGGAAAAAAGACAAGAAATTGAATTTAGTCTTATTATTTAAAAAAAAGTAGATAAAAGAAGAGAAAACCTCAGGAAGACTCACCATGCTGTTCTGCAGAGCGTTTGCTTTGGCCAAAACTATTTCTGGACTGTCGACGACGCTGGTAAATTTGATGGTGTCGGGATGCTGACGGTAATGATGTTCACTTAAGATTTCTTGAGCTTTCTTTACTTTGTTTACTTCCAGGGACTCATTGGGTACCCAGCCGCATCCGCGGATCCATTCCATGTCGGATTTGTAGAGCCACTGCAAAAGATATGACAGACGTCATGTATAACATTGAAAATAGTCACATCACACTGATATCACTACAGGATGTTTTAAAGAATTTGGGGCTTCTTTAGGAGCGCATTGATGAAGGGGTTAATGGTAGTCAATGCTGCTGAATCATTTCTGGCAGTTCTTGAAGTGTGTTTAATTTATTGTATGGGTTGCTACAGATGCAGTGATATCAAACACATATATTTTCTATTCCCTTTTTTCAAAACAAGGAGAAAAGTGCAGAAAAAAGTTGTTGTTTTTTTACTACTTTTTTTTCTATCTTTATTCTTTTTATACTTTTTTATGTCCTTCTGGAAACTTGAACCTGCAATCTCATGATCACTCAGATAGTTTATGATTGCTTATGATAGCAATCACAGGCCATGGCACACAACGTACATCGCTCTGGAGATCATAGGCCTTCCTGGCCTGGATGACATCATTCTGGTCAGGCAGGCAGGTCCATTGGTGAAGGTAATGACGGTAATCAATGTCGCTGACTAATTTCTGGCAGTTTTTGGCCAAAACCACAGACAACATTTCCACGGGGCTGTTGTACTTGGTCTTCAACTTCTCAAACTCTTTCTTGTACTCTCGCTCACTCTGGATCTTGGCAACATGCATGGCCCATACAGATTTAGGATCATCATCTAGGCTTCTGAACCCAACATGATGGCCTTGCTGCTGGCGATATCCGGTTTTGTATTTGTACTAAAAGAAGATAAAATATTTTCATAATTAGCTTTAAAATGTATTTCCAAAAATATTAATATCTTCATGTAAAGCAGGTAAAGTTAAGGTGTTTCTTAGACTTGAGGGACCTAAAGAGGTTCCACACAAATGACAAATCCTGTGAGAGCTGCTGGACTCGGGACCATGTCACCTTTATCTAATGCCAGTTGTGTTGTTTTTGTGTAGACAGTCAGCCAATTCAGCACCAGTATTCTCAGTGGTTATGTAAATATCTCCGGCAAAGCTGAAAATCATTTTTAAGCAACCAATAGACCTGATTTGTAGTGAAGGCAACCCCAATGTCTCCAATCTTAGTAGGTCTGCATCGAGGTATTTACAGTACAAAAGAAATGCCATAATGTTATGTTTCCCTGGCAGAATCTCTTCCCTGGGTAACGCCAGTGATATGGTTGTAGATGGGAATCCAGACGCTTCTTATTGTCTGAACAGTGAGAACCCCAAAACTCAATATCTCCTCAACAGAGTAAGCTATGACATCCATGATTAGTATCGATAGATTCCTAAATGTATGTAACGGTGATAGGTTCACCAATGTGTGTAATCCTGCATGTAATCAGCCCACCTCTATCACATGGTCAGGAGGAGGGTTATGGATATGTTGCTGGAAGATGTTAAAAGTGGGTTTCAAACCAAAGGACAGAGTCATATCCAGGAAATTGTACACGCCTACAGGAACTGCAAGAGACATCCCCGCCAATCTCCTGCTTCCAGATTTGTAAGAGATCTAATCAGCTATGATCTGGTATTCTAATTTTATTCACTTTGATTTTTGCAACTGTTTTTGTATATTTTTATGTATCCTTTTTGTATTATATTTTTGTAAGTTTTTATAAGCATTGCAGCTTTTGTATTAAAGCGTTAAACTTTAATAAGTTCAGTCCTTGTCGCTCTATAAAAACTTATAGGCACTAATATAAGTGTTAACTTTGACTTCTAGATTGGAGTGAGTGCCCATGGCCCACTGTTACCAAAGCTTAGGTGTCGACCTGCCTTACAGCAAAACGGTCAGTGTTGGTAGCATGTATTTTTAGGCCATGTAGAACTGTGTTGGGGTGTGATCTATGCTCCATCTTACAACAGGTGCAGGACAGAGGGATTGGAAGTAGGTCAAATCCTTGCAGTTGTGCCCACGTCACGTGCTGTGAAGGTTCGCTTCATGACACTAGTCAATAGAACTTACATCGCTGGCAATATCTCTAGAAGCCCGGGCAGCTTTGATTGCAATGGCATCTGCCTTCAAGTCATAGCCTTTCATCTTAGCTTCATTCCAACCTTGAGTGTACAATCTCTGCAGAAAACATAAGTGTCTGTTATCTCTAAAGCATACATTTATTGACATACAATGCTCAAGATGCTCAGGATCCTATCAACCAGGTGATGTAGTACTTACATTGCTAATATTTACTGAATTGGCCTTAGCCAGCAAAATTTCAGGAGTATCCGGCATGACATGAATAGTACGTTTCGCGGTATTCCAGTTATCAGTGTACAAGTGCTGAAAGACAAAGCACAGAAGAAAGTGAAAACCATGTCAGATGAATACATACATTGCCAATGGTAACCGGTAGCTACTGTGACATTACAAGAACCGCTATAATCAGCAATTCTGGAGTGAGTGGACAACTACAGCTTGTCTCTAAAAGAGTGTCCATTCAAAGTAGGTTATGATGAGTTCTTAAAAATTAACTGGAAATGTGGAAAATCAAGGTACGAATTACAAGTGTAAAACTCATAGTATTGAATTTAGATCTATTGTAGATTACTTACCTTATTCATAATCTCAGCATTACTCTTGGCAAGAACCAGCTCCATTGAATCAGGAATAGAGGTGAAACGGAAGGTGTCCGGTTTCTGACGATAAGAATGGTCACTTAGAATCTCTCCAGCTTTCTTGGCTTTTAACACATCCAAGGAACCAATAGGGACCCAACCAATGCCTCTGAACCATTCCATATCAGATTTATATAAGGCCTAAGAACAGCAGAAAAAACATTATTTAACTATCTGGCACATTAGGACATGAGAAAATCTAATGGATGATATCACATACATCACTCTGGAGATCGTAGGCTTTCCTGGCCTGGATGACATCATTCTGGTCGGGCAGGCAGGTCCATTCGTGAAGGTAATGACGGTAATCAATGTCGCTGACTAATTTCTGGCAGTTTTTGGCTAAAACCACAGACAACATTTCCACGGGGCTGTTGTACTTGGTCTTCAACTTCTCAAAGTCTTTCTTGTACTCTCGCTCACTCTGGATCTTGGCAACGTGCATGGCCCACACAGATTTAGGATCATCCTCTAGGCTTCTGAACCCAACATGATGGCCTTGCTGCTGGCGGTATCCGGTTTTGTATTTGTACTAAAAGAAGATAAAATATTAGAATGTAATGTTATGTAATGGTTGGCTTTATTTATTTTTGGTGCATTTTTTCTATGAACTATAATTGTATGTTTTGGCTCACTCACATCACTGATTATATCTCTTGAAACTTTGGCAGCTTTGATCGGAATGGCATCAACACGTAAATCGTACCCTTTCTTCTTGCTTTCGTCCAAGGCACGTCTGTACTCTTTCTATAAGGAAGAAAAAAAAAATGGTAGACAAGAAAACTTGCACAAGTGCCAACACTGATTTAAATGGGGCTTCCCAGTCGAGCACTCAAACGCGGCGTTTCTAACATCGCAATTTTTGAATGCTGTCTGTTCTATTTTAGTGCATTTCAGCACATTTTAACACACCTCATTACCCATTATAATGATGGGTGCCTTAAAAAATGCTGTCAAGCCTGTGTGAGAGCAGCCTAAGCTGATTTATACAGGAAGCAGCTCTATTCTTACTGCAGTTGCCAGGCTTGCCATTGCAGGCCAAGCTCCTATTCACTTCAATGGGAACTTGGCCTGCAATGCCAAGCCTGGCCACTGCAGTCAGGAATATAGCTGTATGCTTCCTGCCAAAATCAGGTCAGTGCACAAATCTACGAACAGCTGTTCACCAGGAATCCTGAATGACAGACCATTGCCGATTAACTACATATGATTTGACCTTAGGATAAACCATTATTAGTTTTCAACTGGACAACCCCTTTAAGTCCCAGAACATCGCTTTATAGAGCGTCTGCCAACTTGCCCAACCCATCTGAGAATGCTGGACCCAGGGCAAATAGCGGATTGCCCCTTATCCTTGTTCTAAGCACTATAGGCTACCAGCTGACTTTGCTGGGGACATGGCCAGCCACACATTACTCCTGCAGTGTAATGCTCCTTCCCATGCTCTGTTGCAGCTCTACTTATTCAGATTGGCTATTATTTATTAGCTCAAGCACATCGAAAAGTAACACTTGTAGAGTTGAGAGTTAGAGCTGATTTCTGTGCAAATAAACCACCCAATCCCGAAGGATAATTTATAAAAACTTCTGATATGTCGTAATAACATATCAGAAGTTGTGATTGGTGGAGGTCTGTACCTCCACAACGCCAGCCAGGGTGCCTTTTTACAAAGGAACTTGGGGGATTTGGAGGGACAACACCATCAAAGTTATAAAAAACATCCCTGTCCTTGTGCCTATTATCCACAGATGCCGACAAAGCATTCAACAGGGTTAACTGGGGGCTCTTATATGAGACTCTCTGACATGTCGGTTTAGGCTCTAGCATGCTAAATTGGGTCTCCAGCTTCTACTCTTCTCCATCAGTATCAAGTTAGAGTAAATGGCCAATTGTCTACCCCATTTACAATTTTAAATGGCACAAAGCAGGAATGTCCCTTCTCACCTCTGCTTTTTGTCTTATATCTAAAGCCCCTCCTAGGTCATACCTGCTCCAATCCAGACATTAGGGGAGTTCAAATAAGGGATTCCATGCATGAAATAGCTGCCTACACAGATGACCTACTAGTTTTCCTCTCCAGACCACATATTTCACTCCCAAACTTATTAAGTGAACTTCATCAGTATGCCTTGTTATCGAATTTCAAAATCATTAGCAAACATCCACAGCTCTAAACATATCCCTACCTCAAGCCCTGGTGGAGGAACTAAGGGACTCCTTCTCTTACTGCTGGGCCGGAGACAACCTCAAATACCTAGGGATTTATCTCACTGCAGACATTTCCGACCTTTACTCTGCCAACTTTCTCACCGTTCTAAACAACCTCAGGTCAGATTTAAATACATGGAGTAATGGCCTCTTCTCATTGTTTGGCAGATGCTTGGTCTTCAAGATGAGCATTCTCCCCCGAAATCTATAATCCTTCCAAACTTTACCCATTCATATCTCCAAACAATTTTCCAGACCCTTATTGTCCCTTCTCAACAAACTTATCTGGGCAGACAAACCCACCCGTGTAGCTTGCACTATACTCACGAAGTATGAAGGTGGAATTGGCTTACCAGACTTCATAGCTTATCATCAGGCATCCCACTTACTATGAATAATTGACTTCAAAAATGGGTCTCCTTAGAATAGGCATCCCAATCAGTGCCTTTAACAGTTTTATGCTGATTTCTTGAAGATACCCCCACAGAGGCGAGAAATCACCCCACGATTGGCCCAACACTGAAGGTTATCCCTCAGGTCTTCCCTAGACCTGGTGTTTCTCCCACACTCTTCCCTTTGTTTCCTATCCTGGGCAACCCCAGCTTCTCCACCTGGCCTGGAAAACAGGGTATTTCACTAACATCAGATTCAGAGCACACTATTTTCTCCTAGAGAGATGCTGACACACTGGCAGGAATAAGAGACCCAAGTTCCTGTCCCCCTTGCACATCATCCAACTCAGACACTTCCTTACATCCCAACCTCACGCATCAGGATTTCAGAGACGAAAACACCTTTTGAATCTCTCTGCAGTGAAGAAGGTCCCTCCCAACGCATCCTCTCACATATCTACAAAATTCTAATCTCCCAACCCGATACTCCAGACCTCAACTACATTCAGAGGTGAGAAAGAGACCAGTCACTGCCGCTGTGGATAGAGCAGAAAGAAAAGTATCCAATCTCACAATTCCATCTGAAGTAGGACTCAAGAAACAGGATTCAAGATCTCGTTGGTACAGGGTGCCCTCTTGTTTGCATAAACGATCCCCTCCGTGTCTCCACTATGCTGGAGATGTGGGTTGGAGCACAGAACCTTACTTCGTATATTTTGGAATTCTCCGGTGTTGACAGTTTTCTGATCTGAGGTTTGAAGTATCATATCTAAGTTTATTGAATTCGCCCTTCCTAAATCCCCTGCATCTCAGTGATATCCCAATGTCCGTTCACAAGCACTCTGCGGGTAACGCAGCAAGAGTCTCCATTCCACAATTATGGCGACAAACCTCACCAACCTCTATTTCATTATGGTTGAATACAATATAGGAGATCATGGAGGACCTCACAGCATTTAATAAAGAATCACAGACAACATTTTCCAAAACATGGCATTATTGGATTGAATTCCAGGATTCCCTGGAATGTAGAATACTGCTCAACCATTAACCCCTTCACAACTCACATTAGTTCATCCTTCAATTCATTGACATTTAGACCCCTCTCCCCCCTTTCCTTTTCCCTTTTCTCCCTTTTCTCTCTCTTTTCCCTCTCTAGCTCTCTCCCTCCCCTTCCCAACACTTCTGCTCTTTGCCTTCTCTCTCTAGTATGTTACAACCTTTTGCTTTCTGTTTTTGTCATTTAATCAAAAAGGAGCTTCATCAAAATATGATGTTTCACAACAATGAGGCGTTGCTGCGTTGGCCGTCATGGTTGTCCATACAGAACGCTCTACCGTGTGATCAGTGGAATGTTGTATTGGGGAAGTTTTTACAGAAAGAAACAAGTTTGTTGTTCACATCCCTCATTAACTTTACTGCTGTACTACTTGAAAACGATAAATAGAGAATTAAAACAAAAAGCCTCGCATCGGCATGAAAAACGCAGTTTGGCAATCGCGATATCGGGTCGAGTTTCCCAGCCTGATATCGCGCTCCCCGTGTGAATGTAGCTTATATGTGTATGTGCCCTGTACTGTAATGTATAAATAAATCATTCATAATAAGAGCACAAGTCGTCCGTATTCGCTTATTGTACGCTGGTTCTTCACCCTTGTTCCTCTGATGACTTACACTGACAATTTACAAAATGAGGGCAGCTTTCGGCAATTTCCCTTGACTTGGTTTGCCGCACGAGTGACACTTACCACACTGTAATTCATACGGTTTTGTTTCGCCAGTTCGATCTCAGGAGTGTCGGGCATCACATGAATTGTAGTCTTATCCTTGTTCCAGGCATCTGTGTACAAATGCTAGAAAAGAGCAAAATTTGTATAATTACTGCCATGTTTTCTTACAATTGTATATTACATAAGAAAACCTCGCAGAAAGCAGCAGCATAAGACACTAGTAGACCTCATTGATCGAGTCTGGCCTTGTTGTCCGTAGCAACCAATCAGAGCGCAGCTTTCATTTGACCCCAGTAGTCTGAGAAATGAAAGCTGAGGCTTTTTTTCTGCTGGATTCTGTTGTGCTCCACCGGGCTTCATATGTATGGAGGTAAGCTCCTCTAGAAGTATTGCGTCTTATGAAGAAAATCTCCAAAGACGAAGTCTGACGACTGTTGTGTGCACAAACCTTTAGGCACATTGAGGCATAGGTAGTATTTTTCGGTATGAAATCTGCCCCCTAAAGCAACAAAATTGCAACATTTTTGAATGGTTTTTTTTTGCTGCTTTTTTTTAAAATAGGATGTGGCCTAGAACTAGCAGGACAGGGGACACACGTGGCCCGTAGCTTTCACTATAATTTATGAAAGAAACTGGCTAAACCAGAACTGAAACCGTGCGAGCTTCTAGGTGGAATAAGGTTCAATCTGGAGCGTGGAGGCACTGCCAGACACAACAAATGTAGTAAACGGCTTAGAGGAACAGCACCGTATAGTTCACATATTAAAACACTGGTTTAAGTCTATCTCATATCTATCTATCTATCTATATCATAATATCTATCTATCCATCTATCTCATATCTATCTATCTATCCCATATCTATCTATCTATCTATCCCATATCTATCTATCTATCTATATCATATTCATCTATCCATCTATCTCATATCTATCTATATCATATCTATCTATCCATCTATCTCATATCTATCTATCCCATATCTATCTATCTATCTATCTATCTATCTATCTATCTATCTATCTATCTATCTATCTATCCCATATCTATCTATCCCATATCTATCTATCTATCTATCTATCTATCTATCTATCTATCTATCTATCTATCTATCTATCTATATCATATCTATCTATATCATATCTATCTATCCATCGATATCATATCTATCTATCTCCTATCTATCTATCTCATATCTATCTCCTATCTATCTATCTCATATCTATCTATCTATCTATCTATCTATCCTGTATCTATTTATCTATCTATCTATCTATTATACCTATCTATCTATATCATACCTATCTATCTATCTATCTATCTCCTATCTATCTCATATCTATCTATCTATCTCCTATCTATCTATATATCTCATATCTATCTATCTATCTCCTATCTATCTATCTATCTATCTATCTATCTATCTATCTATCTATCTATCTATCTATCTCCTATCTATCTATCTATCTATCTAATATCTATCTATCTCATATCTATCTATCTATCTATCTATCTATCTCACATCTATCTATCTATCTATCTAATATCTATCTATCTATCTATCTCACATCTATCTATCTATCTATCTATCTATCTATCTATCTATCTATCTATCTATCTATCTATATATCTCATATCTATCTATTTATCTATCTCCTATCTATCTATCTCCTATCTATCTATCTAATATCTATTTATCTATCTATTTCATATCCATCTATCTATTTCATATCTATTTATCTCATATGTATCTACAATGGATATAATAAGTCTACACACCCTTGTTAGAATGCCAGGTTTTTGACATGTTAAAAAATCTGACAAAGAAGGATCATTTCGGATTTCTTTCCCCCTCCATGTGCCCCGTTATCTGTATAATCCACTGAAAAACAACCTGAAGTCATGTATGGTGGAAAAATAAAAATAACAAAACTATAATACTGTGGTTTCATAAGTGTTCACGCCCTCTTATATTTAGGGGTGTGGTTGTGTTCAGAATTAGCCAATCACATTTAATCTCCTGGTAACTAGTAGTCAGCGCTCCGCTGCCAGTACTTACAGAGGTTCTGATTCCCCCCATATAAAGTTCGGCTCTTCTAGGAGGATTTTCCTGACATTTTCTTGGTCGGTAAAGATCTTACAGCCCATCGATAGGGGTCTGATTGTTGGAAGGTGCCAGTCAGGAGAAGGGGGGCAAAACATCTCCAAGGCATTACATATACCATGGAGCACAGGGGAGACAGTCAGCAAAAGTGGATTAAATGTGGTACTACAGTGACATCACCAAGAACTGGACGGCCATCAAAAATAGATGTAAAAAACTGAAAAAAATTGGTCCGGGAGGCTGCTGAAAGGACGACAGCAATATTAAAGGAGCTGCAGGTGTTTCTAACAAGTCCTGGTTGTGTAGTTATGTGACAACCATCTCCTGTGTTCTTCGTATGTCTGGGCTATGGGGGAGGGGGTCAAGATTGAAGCTTCTTCTAACAAAGAAAAGCATCCAAGCTTGGATGCCAAAACTTACCTCAAGTCTGCCAAAAGTACGTGAGAGAACGTGTTCCGTCTGATGGGAAGATGGCCTAACTATAGGGGATGTAGGGGATGTGGTTGCACCCGGGCCCAGGAGCCTTGGGGGGCCCATAAGGCCTCTCTTCTCCATATAGAGAACCCAGTACTATGAATAAAGCAACATAGTTGGTTGCCCTGTTAAAGCTTTGGCATTGGGGCCCAGAAGCTTCAAGTTCCGCCTCTGGATGGGACGTCTGATTGGTCTGATGTTACCAAGATTGAACTTTTTGGCTATGATTCCAAAAGATATGTTTGGTGCAAAACCAACACTGCGCATCACTCGAAGACCACCTGACCCACAGTTAAAATAACTGACGCATTTGGGGCTGATTTACTGCTGCTGGAACTGGGGATTTAGTCAAGGGGCAGGAAATTATGAACAATCCCAAATATCAGCCCATTTTGACACAAATCCTTCAGGCTTTGGCTAAAAAGCTGAAGATGAAGAGGAATTTCACCTTTCAGCACAACAACCCAAATCAAAACTCCGAAAGAGTTTGATTGTTTTTCAGTAGAATTGTACAGATAACGGGCCACACTGAAGATGGAAGTAAATCGGAAATGATTCATCTTTGTTGGGTTTTTTAACATGGCAAAAACATGGCATTTTAACAGGGGTGTGTAGAATTTTTACATTCACTGTATCTACCTATCGCCAAAATGTCACATGTCTTTAATGAATTTGGTGCCTTGACATTTTACGCTCCGGCTTAGCCGTGCCTCTACTCTCATTAGACATAAAAAAGGTAATGAAAAAAACAAAACATTCTAAATCTGGGCCGTGGCCCGTGCTCTTTTTTTAATCTGGTTTGTTGCGCACAACAGCTACTTAGTACCGCTAACCTTATTCATAATCTCAGCGTTGGCTTTGGCAAGGCTCATCTCCATAGAGTCTGTCACACTGGTGAACTTCACAGTATCCGGTTTCTGGCGGTACTTATTATCACTTAGATATCCAGCTACTCGTTTGTGGTTCTCCACCTCTAATGAACCGATGGGAACCCATCCGATACCTTTCAACCACTGCAGGTCTGATTTGTACAGGTTCTGAGGCAAAAAAAATAACAGATAATGCATTTACCATAGAGTAGGAAGAAGACGTGAGAACCTGCAACATTAATATCCTGCCCTATGTGAATGGACTCCAAGAGCCCTCCACTCCACTTCCACCTCTAGACATTGCCTTCACTTTCTGTTTTTTGTCCCTGTTGATACCAGCATGTGCTACCTGCAGCCAATCATAGGGTCCAACTTTGTACTCCCTGGTCCCGGCTGACACGGACATGTGACCAGTGATAGACTGCAGAGGTTACATGTCTGTGTGAACAGGGACCAAAAAGAACAGAGACTGGCGGAGGGACCCAGGAAGCGGCAGTGGATTGGTAAGCTCAGTATTACTTCTTATATTATTTTAAAGCGTTTAACAACTCATTTAAAGGGCCTATCTATAGTGACCCAGGGTTGTTACTACAAAATGTCAGTCCTAATATTTCTGGGACTGTGGATAATATCTTTTTGAATGCGTTCCTGTATCTACTCTGTTTATGTTTTGACTTGAAAGTGGTGGCTTGAGCAAAGCACAGCTCAGGAGGGGTGAAATGGTTCGAGGAGAGATGAGTATGGTCTATTTTTTTTGTTTTGCCCAGTGACTGGAAAACCTTTCCTAGTAATGACAAATTCCCTTTAAAGCCACCACCTTCAGGACTGGACGTTGAAAACTGGATTGCACAGGACTTTAGCTTACAGCATTTGGATTCTGATGGACTAAATAAAAGTGAGGTAACTGTTACCCTTCCGGGCTCCCTGGACTCTCTTCCACTGGGGGTATCACACTACACCAAGACATCCCACCAGTGGGCACAGACCAGCCCTTCAGCATCATCGCCATCACTCAATGTAGAGTAACGAGGTGGGAGAGGGACCTATATATTAACAGCCAACATGAATATCACCTCCCAGTCCGGCTCACTACATATCTGGCTTTTTAAAAATGAATCGCCTAACCTCCCAAGTGGTGGACTACCATCAATCAGCTGATTAAAGGGGCGGCGGCACATGAATGGAATGAGACAAGCCTGCAGTGCTCAGTATGGCTGCTACAAAAGGTACAACATTATGAATAATGGCAATTCGATGTAGACAAGAGGCTACGACGCCTGCACAAGTTCCATGGTCCTTTCTATCAGCTGAATGACGGAGGCCGGGGTGTGTCAATTTTTAAAAGTTGGATAATCCCTATAATTTAATTTTTGAAGTGGTTGTTCAGAACTAGAATTATCTGAACTGCAATACCAGTCATAGCCTATAGACAGACATTGTGCTGGTCTGAAGAAAAAAACTACTTATTTTTTCATCCTGCACGGCACCCTTAAAGGCACACACATATGCTCTTCTCTGTACTAGTCATTACTAAACGATTGCGGATAATACTCACATCACTCTGGAGATCATAGACCTTCCTGGCATGGACGACGTCATTCTGGTCTGGCAGACATGTCCATTGGTGTATGAGCTTCTTGTAGTCAATGTCGCTGACCAAAGTCTGGCATTTCTTGGCCAACACGATGTCCAGCATGTCTACAGGCATGTTAAATTTGGTCTTCCACTTCTCAAAGTCCTTATGGTATTCTCTCTCACTCTGCATCTTGGCCACGTTCATAGCCAGAACAGATCTTGGATCATCCTGTAGGCTGCGGTAGCCAATGTGGTGTCCCTGCTGCTTGCGGTATCCGGTTTTGTATTTGAACTGGTGAAGAGAGAATTGAAAAGTCAACCATCAAGTGCTGCCTAATAGCCTTCATCGTGTCTGGATTTTAATATTCTATACATAAATAATCCTGCAGTATTATTCCAGTCAGGGATATGTCTTTAAAGGAGTCCAAAAGTGAGGGAATGGGGGTCCGGAGAGCTGCTTTTTATCCTCCCCAGGCCCCTGTTCCTGCGCTGCGTCCCTTTGAAGTTGGTGCGCGCACAAAGCATGACTCTTTTCAGCCAGCTGTGTGCGCACTTTCCCATAGTGATGAATGGAAGAGGCTGCGCATACAGCCAGCTGAAGAGTCATGGTGTGCGCATGTCAACTTCCCAGGGACACAGTGCTGGAATGGGGGATCCGGTGAGTATGAAACACAGTTCCCCGAAGCTCCCTGTTCCCTCACTTTTGAGCCCCATAATGTAGTTTATGGGGCTCAAATGTGATGACAGGTTCCCTTTAAGGGCTTCCTTCAAATAACACAATTGTTTTAGTGTGTTCAAATGCTTGTAAAAAGACACCATTAATTTCTAGCATTTTTAAAGTTTTTTTACTAGCTTTCTTGTAGTGTATAACATTTAAACGGGTTGTCCAGATTCAAACTATTGACAGCCTATCCTCAGCATAGGCCCTCAACAATAGAGCCAATCAGCAGTTCACAAGGAGAGTGCACTTATGCATAAAGCTGCTGTGTGCAGGAAGCAAACAGCTCTGTTCCCTCTGCAGTGACCAGGCTTGGTAAGACAGGCAAAGTCCCCATTCACTTCAATGCCTGTAATACCAAGGCTGACCACTGCAGTGGAAATAGAGCTGTCTGCTTCCTGCACAAGTTTACCAACTCAGTAAACAGCTGATCAGTGGGCATCCTAAGCGGCAGACTGCCACCAATCTACCTTCACTGGTTTAAAGCTAAATAATCCTTTTAAAACATGTTTTATTTGGACATTTTTCAAATCTTATAGAGAAGTCTATGGGAAAAATGACAGAAAAAAATTCCATATTTATAGTACTGATTAATATATCACATACATATACTGCAGCGCTGTACATTACTTGATATAGGGTTTTGTCATCATTGGGCTCACAATCTAAATTCACCTATTGGTATGTTTTTGGAGTGTGGGAGGAAACTCAAGCAAACATGGGGAGAATAGAACTCCGTGCAGTCGTTGTCCTTAGTCAGACTTGAACTCCCAACCCCAGAAACAGTACTAACCACTGAGCCACAAGACAACCCAATTCAAGCGTAGTTGCGCATGAATGTTTTTTTTTTCTTCTCGGCCTTTTTAAACTTTGCGCCATAGCGAACAAGTTTGAAAAAAATGCAGGCTGATAGGCGCTGCCCTCTTTCCCGCCATAGTATTTTAAACAAAAAAAAAAAACACTTTTAAAAGGACTACAAAAACACCATGAAAAACGCAGCGGAAAGCAGTAATTATGGCCAAAGAGGATTCTTAAAAGGTGCAGTGTCATAACTATCCATTTCAGAATCCTTTACAATGGGTGTGGGATGGGAGTGACAGTGCCGAGTGGACCCCAGTGACTATTATGGGGTCCCTTCAGTTTCCGTTCAGCTGCCTGGCATTTTAACGGTAGACAAAGGGCAGATGTGAACCCGGGTTTAAGAAAGTTTTTTACTTGGGAGTCAAAATCTGATGTGAAGACTCCATTAAGGCATGGGCTCCATTATGTACTTACGTCACTGGCATTGTCTCTCGCAGCTTTGGCAGCTATAATGGGGATGGCATCCACCCTCAGGTCATAGCCCTTTTTCTTGGACTCTTCTAAGGCCTTCCTGTACAGACTCTATATAGGAGAGAGAACAGTGCAGATCACAGATGTGTGATGGGAGGAAACCCGCAGAAAGCCGGGAGAGCAGGCATGCACTACGGGAACTGAGCCCATGGTCCCCCGGCAGAAGCGCTACCCCATTACATCCCTTATATGTACATATACGGTACATGCTGCTTCTGAATAGTGACTTACAACGCTGTAGTTCTCTTTGTTCTGTCTGGCCAGCTCAATCTCCGGGGTGTCCGGCATGATATGAACGGTAGTTTTGTCCTTGTTCCAGGCTTCAACGTAGCTTCGCTAAAAAACAGAAACATACCTTACTCTATTGTCTTGGCTCTATGTAACTGTAGATGCCCTCTGCTGATGGCCGTTATAATATGTGAGTGAGCCCAGGGCATGGGTATTAAAGTGCCCCCCCACCTCCTCTACTGCCCCACCGAATCTGTCCCCGGACTAGTTTGTAGTAAAAATAAGTAATAAACACTAAGGCTGTTCTCACACGGGCGACAAAATCGCACGATTTTGCAGCAATACGATAGCTCGAGAAAACTATTACAGTAAAACATGATAAAGCTGTAAATGTAAACAGAGTTCCGTCACCATAAAGAAGGACTGAAGCCCCTTTTGTAAGGCCAACAATAGTTCGGATTTCCGTAATCCTCCCAGAATTTGAAACATTGTCATTCGGTGTAAATGTGTGGATGAAGAATGATAATTCATTCACTTATCGTTTGTTGTTCAGTTTATGCATGCATACAAACTGAACAATTGGCCCCTGTGAACAGGCAGTTGCTCCTGCCTGTTGACTGTAAATAGAGGTGGGCGGATCAGACCGACCCCCAACCTGCTCCTCCTCCATTCAGTGATGATCCTTCCTGGGTAAAGCATAGGAACGATCATCGCTGGGACAACCTGACGGACATCTGCGTCCAACAGGTTGTTCCGTGTAAAAGGGCCCTTACACTAAACAGACTGACTGCTAATCAACGTGTACTGTTGAGAGTTTCCATGGAATATACGAGGCCTGATGAGTAATTAAAGAGACTGGGAATATAAAGTAACAGTGACTATAGAGCGACTGTGTTGTATCCTGTACAGGCGGTAAAGCAGACAGTGGGTCACAGGTATCAGAGGAAGTGTTAATATACAGTATAACGAGACTGTGTTTGTACAAAGGAATTGCTGCAAAAGCCACAAGCTGATACAATGTTGCCAGGATTCTAGAGTCTGTATTGCCGAGTGTTATGGATTGTATTACCAAAGTATTCAATACCATGTGGCAACATTCTGAAGCTGTGTGCCAAGGTAAAGAGACTGTTTCACAGTAAAGACTGTTATTGTTTACCGTGATGTTTGCTTCTTAACTAATTCTGCATGTGGCCCCCCCCCCCCCACTCCCCCCACACATGTGATCTACATAAGAACTTACCTTGTTCATTATATCAGCATTAGCTTTGGCCAGGTTGAGTTCCAGAGAGTCGGTGACGCTGGTGAATTTAATTGTGTCCGGGGGCTGCCTGTATTTCTTATCACTCAAAAATTCTTTTACTCTCTTTGTATTTTCAACTTCTAGAGAACCGAGAGGGACCCAGCCTATACCCTTCAACCACTGCAGATCAGACTTGTACAAATTCTGTGGAGAAAGAGAATACATGATACATAATCTGTATTGCAGGCAGAAGTCCGGAATATGAAGCTGTTTCCAGGGCCGGATTCTCAACAAATAATACGCAGCAAATAAGACCGCCATACAGTGCATAAAATAATGCTGCCAAAAGTACCCAACTAAGAGAGAACATGGTATCACAAACCCACCTCACTGTGTTCCTACCAGTAGTATTGCTGGCAAAGGTGACAGTCATGGCAACCTATTTCTCAATAGTTCTGTTTGCACCTTGACTTTTCAAAGTGATCCCACCCTACAGTGGCAGCATGATAGCGGTTAACTATCCTCTCTGGTTCAAGGCTCATTACTCAGCAGCAGTTGCTGATTAGTAATTTAACCAGACTATATACTTCCCCTCTACTAGGACTTTGATGCCAGTTACTGACCATTCATGTGTTACTCTGGTGCTATTATGGATTGCTTTCTGTTGACCTGAGTACCCATCTGAATCTTCTCTCTAAGTCTATGTGGACTGTCTGACCTTGCCACTACCTGCCTCTCTGTAACCTATAGTTCCTCTCCTTATTCTGACCTCACCTTGTTGCCGACCTGCATTTCAGTCTTCTTTAATGGCTAACATGTTTATTCTGCTTCCCTGGTACTGACTCCTGGCTTTTTACAGTTTCTGCTTTTCCTGTCTGCCCAGTCAGTTGGTAGGTTGCTCTGCAGACATAACCAGGAGGTTCCTTGCAGCCAAGTCCCACCCTCCATGAGTAGGACAAGAGTGAAAACCAGGAGTTCTCGAAGACCGTACTAGGTAGAATGACCAGTGCCAAGTCCGATTACTGAGGCCTGTTTGAACTGATTAGCTAGACCACCCCGTCACACACGTTGTCTAAAAAAACAGCACTGATATAATGATCAAATAACAGTGCTCAGATCTTAAGTTTCCAAGCATTGGAGACTTCTTACAAATCATCCTGAGGATGCTGGTGGAGGTTCTAGGGCATTTGCCTCTTTTGCTCTCCCTATAAGCTGGTCATGTCTGTTCCATTCAACGTAGGTTATTCAGTCATAAGCGTAGCAATTAGGTTTTCTGTACATCGATATAATTCTAGTCCTAAGCTCTTGCTTTAGTTGCATACTCACATCACTCTGGAGATCATAGACCTTCCTGGCATGGACAACGTCATTCTGGTCTGGCAGACATGTCCATTGGTGTATGAGCTTCTTGTAGTCAATGTCGCTGACCAATGTCTGGCATTTCTTGGCCAACACGATGTCCAACATGTCTACAGGCACGTTAAAGTGGGTCTTCGACTTTTCAAAATCTTTCTTGTAGACCCTATCACTCTGGATCTTAGCCACATGCATGGACCACACCAATTTTGGGTCATCTTTAATATTGCGGAATCCAACGTGATGTCCCAGTTGTTTCCTGTAGGCGGTTTTGTACTTGTACTAAAGAAACAGAGGATCATTTTTACAGAGATAGCAAAAATAATAATAAGCTCCAGTATAGATGCGTATAGAGCCGATACCATGCTGTAAATTGCACTATAAGACCCACAGGCGATTATATTAAAGGGAACTTACATCACTGGCGATATCTCTGGAAGCTTTAGCTGCCTTTATCGAGATGGCATCTGGGCGAAGGTCGTATCCCTTTGCCTTGGATTCTTCAAGTGCCTGTCTGTACAATTTCTACAAAAAAACAAGAGAATGGATGATAAGCAGTAAGTAAGTAGAGGGGAAGGATAAAGGCTTACCTACCAGCTCAGCATAGGAAGACAGTTGTATGGATACATTTTGCTATTTACTTTAAGAGGACCCGGTCTGTCCTCGTCAGTGGGGCCAGCTGAAGAGTCTTGCTGACCACAGTGATGTCTCTCTTTGCCCTCTACTAAATATAATTTATGGGTCTCAAAGGTGATGACAGGTTCACTATGAAGTGGTTGTACGAAAATAGACATTTATCAACTATCCATATCCTAAGAACAGGGGTCTCATGTGCCCCTCTCCTCATTATTGTGGGATCACTGCACTCCCCACAGTCAGGAGGAGGTTGAGTGGACCAGCGGTGAAGCATGTGTAATGCCTTTCCATTCATTTTCAATGGGACGGTCGGAGATAGTCAAGAACTTGTAATCCGCAATTTCCATCAGCTTCATTGAAATGGATGTAGTGGCACTGCTCATGTGCGACCACCACTCCATTCAATCTTTACATCACTGCAGGGGATGCGGTAAGTCCACAGTAAGGCCCCCTACCGCGGCGGGATTTACCGCAGAATTTCCGCCCGTGCATGCTGCCACAGGATTGTATTAGATAATGCAGTCCTATGCAGACAGCCGCAATTTGAAAACTTGTGCGGAAAACAAATCGCGGAATGTCCCATTTCTGTGCGATCCTCGCAGAGGCCCGCACCAAAACGTCACCGGTGACGCGCCGCTTTGCCCTGCGCATGTGCCGGATGGACGGCAGCCAGCACATAGCAGAGCAGGGAGATGCCGGGAGGAGGTGAGCCGCAGTGCCACTGCAGGGGCATGGGTCGGATCCCGCTGCGAGATCTGACCCAGACATCTGTAGGAGGACAAAGGAGAATAGGGGATCATGGAATCCCGGTCCTCAGGATTGGTGGGGGTCTTAGCGTGAGATCCTCACCATTCAGACTTTTATTACCTGTCCTGTGGATTGGGGATACAAGTCTATTTTGGTACAACTCTTGTATGGCATCTGCTCCCACTAGAGGGTGTCTGGGCAATAAGATTACACGTGTTCCAGCAAAGGTGTTCTCAAACCTGTTGGCCTGCAGGTCTTAACCCTCAGCCTGTATACCCAACTTTCCAGAACTGCACTCGTCCCAGCCGCGGCCTGTTTTCTGACTACGTCTTGCATGATTGCCACCCGCCCTGACCAACAGCCTGTCCGGACCTGATATCTGACTATTTTCTTGCTTCTCCCTTTTGCTCGGGTCAGCTATCACTGCATTGTGTTACCTGCAACTTAGACCAGATCCCTCAGAAGGTGCTTGAAGGGTGAGAACCAGAAGACCAGAACAGCCATCAGAAAGTGAAGCATTTACCATTTTCTAATCTGCTTCTATTTTCTTTTTGAAGTTCTTTTTATATTCTACTCTTACTACATGCCAATTGGGGGGCGGCCGTCATCCCTGAGCCGCAGCTAACAGCTTTTTGAGATATGCTTTACAGCAGAACTCATGGGTCATAGACAAAATATATAAGACCTGATGATTTCTACATGAGAGTGCTTGGGCATACTCTGCGACCTATGCGGGGAGGGGGAGGAGGTTAACTGTGACCAGCACCTATTGTGAATGGTGGATTCAGTGTTATCGATATATAGGTGTCACCTCGCAGTGTAATCCTGCCTGTGGTGATAATGGGATGGCAACTGAGAAGTTTTCTATCAGAACAAGAAGTGGCAAGCTATTATTAAGCTTAGTAGTCAGTGTGCAGGGAGAGGAGGAGGTGAGCTGTGACATCACCTATTGTGAATTGTGGATCCTGTGTTATATACATCTAGGTGTCACCTCTTGTTGTAATCCTGCCTGTTATGATAATGAGATGACTGCTAAGGGCTCATTCACACAGGAAATAGGGGACTTTCTGTCCATGAATACGCTGCAAAATTCAGACCGAAATACTCATATCCTCATGCAACTGCATCCTAAGAGGGTTTCTCTACAAAACAGGAAGTGTCAGACTATAGTTAGACTTAGTGGTCAGTGTGAGAACTGCAGGATTGTAGGCTTATTTTTTTTAAATTGAGGTTGTAATATTGAAAGCTAATAAAAATAAAAATCACAAAATTTTCTTTAAAAATATGCTTAACATAAAAACGTGATTTCTACAAGAGGTCATTTTGTGATCAGACATTCCCTTTAAATAACGAAAAAAGCCTCATATTGCCTTTACTTACCAAGCTGTAGTTCAACTTGTTCTGTTTGGCCAGTTCGACCTCTGGGGTATCGGGCATTATGTGGACTTGTGTCTTATCCTTGTTCCATGCATCGGTATACAAGTGCTGGAATAAAGAAAACGATGTAAGAAGTGGCAGAAGAGGGAATGGAGTCTAAGTGATTGGTAGATGGAGTGGAGTAACACCAGTACCTTATTCATTATTTCTGCATTGGTCTTCGCCAGCACCTGCTCCAAGGAGTCGGTGACGCTGGTGAAACGGAACTTGTCTGGGTGTTCACGGTACTTCTTCTCGCTTATAATGGTTGAAGCCCGTTTGTTCTTCTCGTCATCCAAAGAACCAGAAGGAGACCAGCCGATGCCTTTAAGCCACTGCAGATCAGACTTATACTGAATCTATAGGATGGAAACAATTGTAGAGGTTAAAGGGTATGAACCATACTCTACCTCAACTGGCATCATCATCGACTGACAGCCGGATGGGTAATCCTTCCTAGAATTGCAATTACCTTTCATTATGTGAGCAGGGGTTGGAATGAGACAAATAGTCCTGTTTAATAGTTAAAGAAGTTGTCCCAGACAGGTTGATATTGGAGGTTGAGTCCCATTGAAGTGGATAGGATGCGGCTTGTAGTACCACTTTAGGACACTTTACAAAGTAAGGAGCTATGTACTCCCAGCAGCAAAACAGCTCCGTACACAAAGATTCTGGCCTGTGGGAACAGCTGATCACCTGGGATCTCAGGCAGTGGATCCCTGCCAATCTGCTATTGATGAGCTATCCAGAGCAGCGGCCATCAATAACTAAAAGCAGGACAACCCCTTTAATGTTTAAATGGTGTCCATTTGACAGGGTTTCAGATTGTTACCATTTTATTTTGCGTCTAGAATAACATAGTCAACTACCTATTCTATACTCCAAATCAGGGGTGCATAACTCCGGTCCTCAGGGACCCCAACAGGTCATGTTTTCAGGATATCCTATAGTAAGAACACCAGTGGCAATGTCTGAGGACCGACAATAATTACATCACCTGCGCAACGAAAATTGATTGAATATGGCAATAAATATGTAATGACTGTGGTCACGGTAAGGGCAGGTAAACCTAGAGAGGAGGTCAAGGGTCCCATTTTGGTTCGGCTCATGGTCATCTGAGTGCCATAAACACATATTATGAGCTCGTAGGACAGGCGGTGCTGAGTCCGGGGTAGCGATTTGTAGACTCATCTACCTTCCCATTTTCAGCATTAAAATCTACCACTTGTGAACGCACCCTGAGGGAGCGGTCAGACGAGCGTGGTTTACATGCTGCTAAGCAATGTGTAAACCACACTCCTGACAGGCAGGAAAAGATTACGTGCCAGGCTGCTTCTAGCTCCATGGAGAAGCCCGGTCACACATTTGTGGTGAGGGCTGCGGGCTTCCACGACTCCCATATGGTAAGCACCCTGGACAGCGCGCACCACGGCGCTGACAGGGGAGTCGGCACTCGCTATCCGTTCTTTTTCAGAAGTGCAGATTCTGCGCTTCTAAAAAGTGTCCATGTGAGCGCTTCCATAGCAACCTATTGGTTAACATAGAAGCGCAGTTTACACGCTGCTGTAGCAGCGTGTAAAACCATGCTCGCCGGACTGAGCCCTGAAGGTCCGTGAAGTAAGAAGGTGCTGTGTACTTACGTCACTCTGCAGGTCGTAGGTCTTCCTGGCATGCACCACGTCATTCTGGTCCGGTAGACAGGTCCATTTGTGATGAATGTGCTTGTAGTCAATATCGCTGACTAGTGTCTGGCACTTCTTGGCCAGCAGTATTCCCAGCATATCAACTGGTGTATTGAACTTGGTCCTCCATTTTTCATATTCTTTCCTGTATTCTCTCTCGCTCTGGATCTTGGCCACGTGTATGGCCCATACAGACTTGGGGTCATCTTGGAGACTGCGGAACCCAATGTGGTGTCCTTGTTGCTTTCTGTATCCATCTTTGTATTTGTACTGTAGAAGGAGAAACACATAGAGATATTATTTCGTGCTGCGATTTCACTCTCTCATACAGCAATGGCCAAGTTCACGCCGGCACTAACTTTTTACATTTCAACGGGGCCGAACAACAGAAATATTGGAAGTGCCGGAATCGGCAAATGCTAGGCCCAAACCGTGACAGACAGACCCCACTTATTATAATGGGGTCCGTCAGCTTTCTTGGGTGTCTTCTGTAAATTTCCCAGATGTGAACGCACCCTATAATCAGTGACTGCACCTCTACTGTCTTTATTTACATGGGCAAGACAATTTTGCGAGTTTTGAGCCTTTGTGTGACGCATTGAATTTGCATGTTGTATTAACCCATTGTGTTCAATGAGTTAATTCAAAGGGTTAATTCACACGGCCATCTGAAGCAGGTCCTATTTTTGTGCGATTCGCATGACGATAGGGTTTGCAGTACACGGTTTCTTGTACATCGCGCAGCACACGAACGGAGAATCTTGCTATCGGCCGTGTAAATATGGCCTTACTGCAGCTGTTTGTTCGGATTCACATGACCCAATGCGATCTCAAACTTGCAAATCTGCAGTTTCTGCTGCGAGTACGACGTGTTTTGCAAGAAAAACGCATTGCGCCTTTGCAACATGTAGTTTTCGCGCGCGTAAAAATTGTATGTTATTTCATAAGGAAAAATAGAAAAATCGCACAAAACTTGGTGAAAATAGAACCGATTGCTTTAAACGGGTATATTTAAATGTGTGGATTTCCTCTTGCAGCAATACTGCAAGACGAAAAAACTCGCCCATTATTTAGGTAAGACGGTCCGGCCGGGTAATCGACTGCTCATCCACTCATATGCTATAGAGTCAATCAGAAGCCAATCTTACATCGCTGGCAATGTCTCTTGATGATCTGGCAGCCTTAATTGGGATGGCATCGGCACGCAGGTCATAACCCTTCCTCTTTATCTCCTCGTAGCCCGCTTTGTAGATTTTCTGTGAAAGAAATGATATTTGTGATGTTTTGTGTGAAAATAGGAAGTTACAGTAATATAAAGTAAATGCTATTAATGTATTCTGGACGCTGACATCTCTCCATTCCTACCAAAGGTTTATTCAACCAGACATGTAGCTCTGTATGTCCTACATAACCATGGAGTTACATGATAACATTTAGCAGCCACCACTAGAGGGAGCTTAAGAGCTCGCCGTATACTGATTTATTACTGACTGCAATGGCAGTTGTATACATTTGTATACAACCTCCTTACCAATGTATATAAACAGCCTTTTTGCCCCCCACAGTAATTAGCTTTTGTCCCCCACAGTTATTGGCCCGCTTTGCTGGGAAGGGCTTGTCCAGCGGTGTTAAATATTTTTTATAAAGTGCCTTAATGCTGTAAATAAAAAAAAACTAAACACTGTACTCATCTCTTATGCTCGCTCGCCACCCGGGTTGCCATCCTGCCGATCTCAGCTCACCTCCTGCCATCTTCTGTGATGTACCACTGACATCAGGGATTGGCTGAAGCAACCATGTGCTCAGATGGTACGTAGTTCCGCTTCTCATAAGTGAACGGAGACCAGCAGGATGGCAACTGGAGCATGGAAGGAGGGGGGGGGGAGCAAAATACACGTGCATAGTGTTGTTTTTTTATTGTACCGCATTCAGACACTTTATAAAAAACATTTAAAGCTGCTGGATGACAACCCCTATCTTTGTGCCCCTCTCTTCCTCCCCTGTCTGGGAGACTTACCAACTCTTCCAGGAGAGCCTCCTGGACATTTCTAGGAAAGTTGGCAAATATTTGTATACAATAATGCTCCCCCTAGTGGTAGTCACAGGCAGGCAGAAAATATAACAGATCTTATAATATTTTTACTGGGTAGAGTATAACATCCGACTAAATATATCCTATGGAAATTGTGTACATAAGATGATTTAATTATATAGTAAGATAGAACCATTTGGCATGATTACATGATGGCACTTTTAGAAGTCGTCACCTTCTCTAGTGCTAACTTTTATGACAATGGGAGGTCTATCGACTAGCAAATCATTAAATGGGTTTTACAGCCATCAAAAATTGATGACCTACAATGGGAGCCATGCCTGCATTACCGCACTAGGCCAAGGAAACAATGGGGCACATTTATGGAAGATTTTATGCCAGTTTCTGGAGTAAAAAGTAAAAAAACACAAATTTTTGTGTATACATGTATTTACACAAAAATTTGCAACTTTCCTCCTTTCTGCACCGGCAGCGATTGTTGGAGAGAGCGTGGGTACCCTGGACTGATAGTTTTGTGTATAATTTACACCAGTGTACACCAAGTCGGACCTGCCATACATTTCTATCTAGGCGTACTGATCTGCCGGGAACGCATGTATCGTGTGCCTTGTACTAAGACCAGGAAATGCCGGGCTTAGTAAATTTCCCCCAATATACGGAGCTATCTGCTTCCTGCTCTGCACAGGGTGACAGATGGTCCGGAAAAAAGCTGAGGGCCCGGGGTCCCAGGCGGCAAATCTCCACTGATCACCTGTTGATGATGTCATCAATTATTAAAGGTTGGAAAATCCCTTTAAGACCTTTATACCGTGGTGATTACTAGAGGTTTCCTCCATAACCGATATTCTGTTTGCCACTTTTGATCTGATTCTGACTACTCACATCGCTGATGTTGCTGGAGTTAGCCTTTGCTAGTACGATCTCCGGTGTGTCTGGCATCACGTGAATTTCCCGCTTGTCTCTCTCCCAAGCTTCCGTGTAAAGTTTCTATAGAAAGAAATGCATAAAGTGTTAATTCTTGCAAGAAGTCTTGTAAATGAAAGTACAACAGATAAAAGACATAAAATGCAGCTTTTAACACGGGCCGACAATAGGGCACGAATGTTCGTATGATCCCTGATCTGCCCGACTGTCCGCCGGTGCAACGCTGCGCTCGATCTGTGAACAAATGAGCAAACGCTCCTTCCTCGGCTGATTGTGTGTTTTGTTCAGCTCAATATGCAGATAAGGAAGATGGAAGATCGTTGTCGGCTGCGCATCTTCATGTAGGACTGGGGGGATCTGCTGTGGACAGGATGCACAATCACATGAAGGACCGTTCATCCCCGGTAGAGTCCAATCAGCCCGTGTAAAGGAGCGCCATCAGTTCCTGAGGGTTATTATATTAAACGGCTATTTAAATCCCAGAGAGACAGAAGAATCTGGGAATACAAATATATGACCATCATTGAGACTGTCAACACAAGTGTGAATATCTGTCAGAGTTTTATGGTGGACTCTTACTTCTGAGGGGCCCGGCCCAGACTCAGGGCATGAAGGCTGTGGCCAAACATCTCATCAGAGGCCATAAAACTCCTGCATCCTCATCTGTGGACGAATGAAGGACATCTCACCCCCCACCCCCACCCCCACTCCTCCCCTCCCCCCGTCTTGTTTTATTAGTGCTTTAAATGCAAATTAATATATATATGATTCTTCAGATCTGTTGTCTTATTAGAAGCCTAATGAAGAGTCCCAAATAGATTCAAAAGTTTGCTGGAGGGGGAATATAGTATTACAGAATGACCATGAGTTCACATGAATGGCTGTCCTGTAGTTATAGGATAGAACGTCCGCCAGAATGCAAGACGTTTTTACTGATTGGCTCTCTATCCTGGGACATAGAAGGGGGTCTTAAGCTGTGGACCCTCTCCTATGACATTCAGGTCCCCCAATAGGCCATATGAATGGGGGAGGACACCTTGGCACAGCGCCTTTACCTAAGTCTCAATATTTCATGTGATGAGAAGTGTAAGGGCCCTTGTACTTTGGCCAATAATCATTCAGATTCCCACGATCCAGTGAGATTATTATTCAGTATAAAAACTGAAAGAAGATCAGGCCGTGTAAATAGGCAGACATTCAACTATGAACAACGACCTGTTTACTGTTAATGGAGGCGGGCCGGCCAGAGCAATCTCCAGCCCGCTCCGTCTCCATCCACTGAGCAATCATCACTCCTGTGAGAAAGCACATGTCACTGGGACAACCATTAGGCGCATCTACGCTCAATAACCGTCCCGTGTAAAAGGGCTCTTAGGAAGATCATTGTAGGCAATGACTACATGGAAATCCATACACTCCATGCCCACTGACCAGGTTGATGTATACAGGCTTCCAATGGTATATAGATGACATTATCTCAGACGTTTCCGGCTAGTTATTAATGTTTGCCCTTTGGAGGATGAACTTACATTGTTCATGATCTGTGCATTACTCTTGGCCAAAACGAGCTCCATCGAGTCTGGCGCTTTTGTAAATTTGAACTGGTCTGGGTGCTGGCGATATTTCTTCTCACTGACAATATCCATGGCTTTCCGATTTTTCTCAGCTTCTTGTGATCCAAATGGAATCCACCCAACACCCTTCATATATTCATTGTAATCTGCTTTGTAGGCATTCTAGAAAAAAAAACAGAAGAGATAGCATGAGTTCCTCCAGGTCGCCAGCCAAAAGCAGAAGTAGTCTGGAATTCCTAGGAAACTTACGTCGCTCTGAATCTCATAGACCTTCCTTGCTTGCATGAAGGGGGTCTGGTCCGGCAGACAAGTCCAGTTGTGCAGAATTCGTTTATAGTCAATATCACTAACCAGACTCTGGCATTTCTTGGCCAACAGGAAGCCCAACATGTCTACTGGCACATTACATTTGGTCCTCCATTTGTCAAAGTCCTTCTTATATTCGCGGTCACTCTGGATCTTGGCCACATGCATGGCCCAGACAGATTTGGGATCATCCTGTAGGCTGCGGAAGCCAACGTGGTGTCCCTGCTGCTTACGGTATCCGGTTTTGTATTTGTACTGGCAAAGAGACAATTAAAAAGTCAACCATCAAGTGCCGCTTTATATCCTTCATATATGTGCACTCATTAACATAAATATACTATAATTAATATTTACTCTGTCTTATTAGAGTTTCAAAAAGAAACACAAAATTTCAGATTTATAGAAGGCGACTACACTGACCGTCTAACTTACTGTACCTAACGAGGGGGGGGGGGGGGGAGAGACTGCAGTATCCAATACTAATAGTGTGAGTAATGAAAGTGACCTGCCTTACTGCTGTTTCTGTACCTGGAGCGACAGAGTCACTAGAGCCAGACAGTACTATAAAAGTAGGGGCACAGGGGAGGTACTATAAGTACAGCCACAGAAGAGGCACTGTAATTAAGTAGGGGGCACCATAATTAAGTGGGGTCCACAGAGAAGGTACTATAAGTACAGCCACAGAAGAGGCACTGTCATTAAGAAGGGGGCACTATAATTAAGTGGGGTCCACAGAGGAGGTACTATAAGTACAGCCACAGAAGAGGCACTATCATTAAGTAGGGGGCACCATAATAAAGTGGGGTCCACAGAGGAGGTACTATAAGTACAGCCACAGAAGAGGCACTGTAATTAAGTAGGGGGCACCATAATTAAGTGGGGTCCACAGAGAAGGTACTATAAGTACAGCCACAGAAGAGGCACTGTCATTAAGAAGGGGGCACTATAATTAAGTGGGGTCCACAGGGGAGGTACTATAAGTACAGCCACAGAAGAGGCACTATCATTAAGTAGGGGGCACTATAATTAAGTGGGGTCCACAGAGGAGGTACTATAAGTACAGCCACAGAAGAGGCACTGTCATTAAGAAGGGGGCACTATAATTAAGTGGGGTCCACAGAGGAGGTACTATAAGTACAGCCACAGAAGAGGCACTATCATTAAGTAGGGGGCACCATAATAAAGTGGGGTCCACAGAGGAGGTACTATAAGTACAGCCACAGAAGAGGCACTGTAATTAAGTAGGGGGCACCATAATTAAGTGGGGTCCACAGAGAAGGTACTATAAGTACAGCCACAGAAGAGGCACTGTCATTAAGAAGGGGGCACTATAATTAAGTGGGGTCCACAGAGAAGGTACTATAAGTACAGCCACAGAAGAGGCACTATCATTAAGTAGGGGGCACTATAATAAAGTGGGGTCCACAGAGGAGGTACTTCATGTGGGGCCTCAGAGGGGGCAGTCTAGCTAAGTAGGGGTAATATAACTAAGTGGGACCACAGAACCGCAGAGGAGGTACTATATGTGGGACATCACAGGGGGCATTATAACTAAACATGGCCACAGAGGAGGCACTATAAGTTGGGCCAAAAAGGGCACTATAACAAGTGCGGCCACAGAGAGGGCAGTATTGCGAAGTGCGGCTACACATGGGGCTCTATTAACAAGTGTGGGGTATAGGCTCAATAGGGGTAGCAACAGGATGGGAAGAGTCTGCAGAGAAGAATCAAGGCTGAAAGAAGTCTTCATGCTGGTTTAGGCTCAAATACAGAAGAATAACTAATGGCTCATTTAGACGGGACGAATGTCACTAATCAGAGAAGCCATCACCTGTGATCACTGGAGGTAACTGCACTGTAATCACTATCACTGTTTAGAGCTGGTATCTTGCTAAAGGACACTATTACTGGGAGGTGCTACAAAGGGCATGCCTTTAAGATAAAGGGGGCGTGGCCTAATGTGAAAAAAGTGCGCGAACAGCAGGACTCATCTCTATTTTCATTCTTCTAAAGCTGGGAGTTGTGTCACGCAGTACTTACATCACTAGCAATATCTCGAGATGCTTTGGCAGCTTTAATAGAGATGGCATCGGGCCTGAGATCGTAGCCCTTCTTAATGGCCTCTGCCCATCCGGATTTGTACAGTTTCTGCAACGAAAGACAAATAATAAGCGAATTAAAGGAAAAATCAATTTAAAAGCTAATAGCCGCAGACCGCCGCATCACATGACTCCTCCGCTGTCCGCAAGACGCAACATCTGGGCACATTTAATTAGATACAGTAATAATGTAACTTCCTGTTGCCTCATTATTTAACCCCTTAGTGACACGGTCTATTATGGATCTACGGATGCAACAATGTTATTATGATTTTTATACCTTTTTTTGTTTTCTGCTGACGCGGCCGGATGACGGCTCGTTCTCTGCGTGGCGAGCTGTAGTTTTTATTGGTACCGTGTTTTGGCTACATATAATGTATTGTATCATTTTTATTACATTTTTTGGAGTGCGGGGAGGAAAAACATCAATTCTGTGATTGCTTTTGAGGGTTTTTTAACAGCGCTGCTCATGCAGCATAAATGACATGATACATTTTTGTGTGGGTTGGTACGATTAGGACAATACCAAAATTACATATTTTTTAGGTTTTTCCACTTTTCAAAAAAAAAATTTCTTTTTTAGAAATTATTTTTTTATGCATCGCTGAGTCCCATAACTTTTTTATTTTTCTGTCTACGGATTTCTCTGGACGCTTGTTTTTTGCGTGATGAGCTATAGATTTTGTTGGTACCAGTCTCAGCCGCCTCCTGCTGCGGACGCCACAGGCTTAGATCCTGATTCATAGAACGTAAATATGTCGATTCAAAGGGACTGCTTCCAAGCCAGGATGCAAATTTACGCTCTGGGCGGGAAAGGGTTAAAGGGGTTGTCCAGGATTAGAAAAAAACATTGCTGCCTTCTTTCAGAAACAGCTCCACATCTGTCCACAGGATAAGAACAGTATTGCAGCACAGTCCCATTGAGTTCAATGGGGCTGAGCTGCAATACCAGACACAAACTAAAGACGAGGGTGGCGCTGTTTCAGGAAGAAAGCAGCCATGAATTTCCGCAAAATGGATGGTAGCCAAAGATTTAATGTTTGTGGAGTTTCCAACAGTGCCCATTGGGGGAGTAAAGTATATAAACGATGTTGATGATACTCACCTCGCTAAACGTGACCATGTTCTGTTTGGCTTGCAGTATATCAGGGGTGTCTGGCATCACGTGGATCTTCGTCTTATCCTTCTCCCAAGCATCAGTGTATAAGTGCTACAGAGAAAACAACAGGGAGAGCGGTGAGGCTCCACATAACCTACTGACGCCCTATAAGAACTGATCTCAGAATCGCCTGCACTTAGGTCTTCCTTAAATAAGTACTGATATTATGTCTCTGGGTTTTTACTTTGTTCATGACGACGGCGTTCTGCTTGGCTAATTCCATGTCCATAGAGTCCATGTTTTTGGTGAAACCGAACTTGCTTGGAGCCTGGCGATACTTGGCCTCGCTGAGGATCTCGGAAGCCTTCTTGCTCTTCTCCACATCCAGAGATCCCAGCGGGGTCCAGCCCATGCCCTTGTACCACGTCTTGTAGTCCATTCTGTATTCATTCTGCAAAGAGAAATGATTGGCCGTCTCAGAAAGGAGAAGATCACGGTCCAATGTCGCCAATGTTACTATATACATAAGTAGTTAGTTCTGCGCAATATTCTGTAGGCTGACATCACATCTGCAGTATAGCAGTCAAGTAGGAGCACATTGAGTCCAATACCGGGGCACATTCAGGATTTAGAGACCTTTGTCAGGTTATGGCTTATTCAGACAACCAAATTTATGCAGGCATTTTGGCGCATAAAAAAAAATCGCCCCTAACACGACCAGGAGAAGCATTGGGTTTCAATGGGTTCATTCAGACAAACGATTTTTTTGGCGCATGAAATAATCGTGTGATAAAAAAATAGGACATACGCGCCTGTTTTTGGTCAGCTTTTTTATAAGGCGCATGAAAAGATAGGTCTTCCCTTATCTTTTGATATGATACGCAGCAAGCTCTCATAGACTTCTATGGCAGTTGGAAAAAATGGAGGGAAGGGACAACGCTGGGAAGAGAAGACCGCTCGCCCTAATTAGGCATTTTAATGCCATTCTGAGGATTTTTGCCAATTGTTGCTCACGGGCGAACATAAAAACACATACAGTCATGTGAAGGAGGCCTGAATGCAAGTGGGGACATGAGTGCTGGGCAGGATAATAGGCAATGGGTAACCATAAGGCTGGGTTCACACGGTGGACTGTGCTGCGGATTCTGTGCAGAGTCTGCATCACGGGTAATAAAAGGGATATGTTACTACTTTATCAGTCAAGTACCACACTCTTTGTAAAAAACAATCCGCCCCTAAATAGTGTATGTTTGCTGCAGACCCATCCTGCAGTTCCCTTTTAGGCAGATCTGTAAATGATGAGAGTTGTGGTGATTAGATGGACGGTCTTGTCACCGGAGACCCTAGAAGTGGTTCCTCCCTTGGACTAGGCCTCATGTCCACGGGGAAAAGAAGAATTAAAATCCGCAGCGGATTTTAACTCTTCTCCCGCCCGCGGATCCGCACCCCATAGGGATGCATTGACCACCCGTGGGTAGATAAATACCCGCAGATGATCAATAAAAGTGAATTAAAAAAAATATGGAGCATGAAAAAATTCGGACATGCTCCATTTTCGTGCGGGTCTCCCGCGGGGACGGCTCCCGCAGGCTTCTATTGAAGCCTATGGAAGCCGTCCGGATCTGCGGGAGACCTAAAATAAGAATAACTTACCCGCAGCGGAGCGGGCAGATCTTCTCTTCTTCCCGGCCGGATCTTCTTGCTTCCGCCCGGCTGATGTGCCCGGCACATGCACGCGGCACGCCGTCGACATGCCGAGCACATTCGCCGGCCGAAGAAAGAAGATCCGGCCGCGAAGAGGAGAAGATCTGCCCGCTCCGCTACGGGTAAGTTATTCTTATTTTCAGTTATTTTCAGGTCCGCGGGGCAGGAGGGACCCGCTACAGATTCTCCATGGAGAATCCGTAGCGGGCCTGATTTTCCCCGTGGACATGAGGCCTAAGAAGCTCTCGGAGGCTCCTTGTGTGTAGTGGCCTCTTCTTCCGCTTGTATAGAGCTTGTTGGCCACTAGACGCCACTACGACGGAGAGAAGAGATTTCATCCGTTACCAGAGTCTGAGAGGGGCGCATTATTGGGGTGTTGGATGGATGGTCGTAGCGATGAATAGCCCACTATACTGCCCCCACTGCCAGTGTGATAGTCTCAGGGACATCGTATACGGCAAATCAATGTGTTACATGCAGAGACTAACACAGATTTTGACAAGCATCCGCACCAAAACCAGTAGTAGATTATCCGCTGTGGAACATTAGGTGTGATCGTGGCCTCGTGGGAGTCAGGCATTGGAATTAGAGATTAAGAGAGGCCAAAAACTTTCCCGCTACTGTATCTTAGGGCAAGAACCCACCGTGCAAATGACCACTTACGTCACTCTGGATTTGGTTCATGTTCTTGGCGAGCCGGACGTGCATCGCGTCTGGTAGAAGAATATACTTGTGGATCAGATTCTTGTAATGAATGTTGGAGGCCACGTTCTGAGCCTCCTTGGCTGCCATGACGCTAAACATGGACACGGGGGTGTGGTATTTGGTCTTGGTCTTCTCATACTCTTTCTTGTACAACCGATCGCTCTGTAACTTGGCAACATTCATGTAGTGGACAAGTTTGGGGTCATCCTGCAGGTTACGGAATCCAACCATCTTGCCTTTGTCATTTTCATAAGCTTTCTTATATTTGTACTGCAGAGAAGACAAAAGGCATCAGTTAGTAATATCTGTGATACGTAGGCGTGCGCCTCTTAATACATCCTCCAGCAGGCTGCAGATTAACACCAACATACTAATTCCCTGCCAGTCTCAATTAATTCCCCCCATAAAGCTCTGAATCTGATGCTTACCTGCACAAGGTAAATCTTAAGATTTTGACTGCCTGTAGTCACCACTAGGGGGAGCTCAGAGCAAATGGATTAATACAACTAACATTCAAAGGAAGTCTGTCAGCAGATTTTGGCAACCAACTGAATAGACAGGTGGGTGCTCACTGATATGAAGAGTATAATGGTACCTTTTTTGTTTTCCATTGTGACCTCACTCACCTACGGTAGTCCTTTATGCAAATGAGGGTGGTACCGTCCAATGGGCGTTCCCGCTGTGACTGCAATCCAGTTGTATCCCTGTATCATTGGACAACCACCTATGTATTCAGCTGGTTGCCAAAAATCTGGTGACAGACTTTCTTTAAAGGGGTTGTCTATTTGTAAACTATACATAGTAACATAGTATGTAAGGCCGAATGAAGACAATGTCCATCTAGTCCAGCCTGTTTATCCTCCTATGTTGTTGATCCAGAGAAAGGCAAAAAACCCCAAGAGGCAGGAGCCAATTAGCCCTTTTGGGACTATAATTGGTCTATCTGCAGAATAGGTGATCAAGAGTAGATCAGTGAGGGTCGGCTGCCTGGGATCCCCACCAATCAGTTGTTTGATGGGCTGGTGCACAACTCCATTCCTATTACAGTGGCTAGGTTTGGTATTACAGGCATTAAAGTGAATAGGAACTTGGCCTGCAAAAGCAATCCTGGCCACTGTAGTGGGAATAAAGCTGTCTGCTTTCTGCAGAAATCAGCTCAATGCATGGGTACACTGACCTGGTGGACAGCTGATTAGCGGGATTCCTAAGTGACGATCCCCCACAGTCTACTATTGATGACCTATCCTGAGCATATGCCATCAATAGTTTACAATAGTTTACAATTGGACAACCTCTTTAATCAATAAAGAGCTATAAATATATATTTGCAGTGGGCTCCCCCTAGTGTTGCCTGCAAACATTGCGGCCTTAAGTTGGAAAAGCACTTGTGCTATTTTTCTGCAATTAAAAAGATCACAAATTTTAATGTGCCCTTTTTGGTGCAAAAAAAATGTCACTTTTTAGGTATTACATCACATCCACAACTTTTTTGGAAAGTGGGTGTGGCTTACAATTAGGGGTGTGGTCTCTAAGGCCCAATAGGTTCACCATAACACCAAAACTGGAGTAAATAATGATGGTGCAAATCTATGCCAGCTTATAAGTAGCATCGATTCAATTCCTGGCTCATGGACTGCCATCAGATACACTAAATGCTTTAAGAGGCCTGCGCATCTTACTTCCATTCAGTTTATATCAAAACAGGCATAAGAAATGTTTGTCTTGATAAATCATGACCTATAACTGTGTGCCGTGAAGGAAGAGAAACAGTCCGGTGCCGGGCAATCTCCAACCACGGTTACCAGAGCAGCCATGCAGTCTGCATGGACGGTTCACCACTTCCTGTACCCATCACACTAATTATTATATGACTGATCTCTTGCGTGTCTAAGATATACCGGGTGTTTCAAAAAGATGGACTCAATTCTAAATTGCTATCTCTCTGAAACCACGATCGCTCATGAATGAAACTCTTACCACTTGAGCGGGCAATTACCGCTAGATGCCCTTCCCAGAACACAAGAAGCCCTATCAGCAGTCATTCGCCTGACGGCAATACAAGGCATTCTGTTTTCTGCTCATCAGTAAGACTGAATTCGTAATTACAGTGCAGCGGGCATTTCTATGGTGTTTTGGCTTTGATCTGCCAAAGAGCATTCGTTGTTGGATGGCAATTAGAGATGAGCGGGTATACTCGGTAAGGCACATTGCTCGAGCGAGTAGTGCCTTAGCCGAGTATCTCCCTGCTCGTCTCTAAAGATTCGGGGGGCGGGGAGCGGCGGGGGAGAGCGGGGAGGAACGGAGGGGAGATCTCTCCCGCGCCGGCCCCCGAATCTTTAGAGACGAGCGGGGAGATACTCGGCTAAGGCACTACTCGCTCGAGTAATGTGTCTTAGTGAGTATACTCGCTCATCTCTAGTGGCAATGCATTTCAGAGGAAAATGTAAGAAGAATTCAAGAGATCTTAGCACATCTTGTGTTAAGGCGACGTTTAACCATGAGGCCATATTGGTAACTGGTGCGGGCTCTTCGTATAGGAAGGCGTGTAGAACTTAGTGATGCGATGTTACAGAACATGGAGAACAGCAGCTTCTTACCGCATTTGATTGTAAGTGATGATAATGGGTTAAATCTAAGCAGTAAAGTTGACCGTCGCAGTGTGCGCCGATGGGGATTACAAAACTGTGGAGCAGAAGCGTCATTTTTCAAAAGTAAATGTGTTTGGTGCAGCTTCTCAAAGACAAGTTTACGGCCCTTCCTTTTTCGAGGGAAACACATTTATGGGGCAAACATATCTCGAAATGCTGCAGAACTGGGACTTTCCACACCCTAATGAAGATGCAGTAAGACGGAGGACCGCCCCATTGGAAACTGCAGGTTCAACATTTTCGAAATGACACACTGCTGCAATGTTGGCTAGGTTGCACAAGACTCCAAGACTTGACGCTACACTCTTGGCCCCTAAGATCTGCAGACATTACATCCTGTAACAAGTTGCCATCGTAAAATATACAGCTTTGAAATTGGGTCCATCCCTTTAAAACACCCTGTATGTGCATTTGGCAAATTAAAGGGATTTTGCAACCAGATATGTTTATGTTATATTGATAGGATGTCCAAAAATGGTGTCACTAGCAGTCACTGATCTAAAATGAAGGGGCTACACCATGCTTACAAGCAATTTGCCCCCTAGACTCCATAGTCTGCAGTTG
Source organism: Eleutherodactylus coqui (assembly GCF_035609145.1). Taxonomy (NCBI): domain Eukaryota; kingdom Metazoa; phylum Chordata; class Amphibia; order Anura; family Eleutherodactylidae; genus Eleutherodactylus; species Eleutherodactylus coqui. Next base: position 17,741,869 of record NC_089844.1, read on the forward strand.
GGTAACACACAATTAACCCATTAGAGTCAACTGACTAACTTCTTCTGTCCAGGGTGAAGCCCCCTTCATTTAGGGTTACAAGATACTGTGTAACTGAGTTTCTCTCAGAAGGAACTTACATCACTGGCAATGTCCCGGGAAGACTTTGCCGCTTTGATGGCGATGGCGTCGGCTCTGAGATCATATCCTTTCTTCTTCGATTCCTCCAGAGCTTCCCTGTATTTTTTCTGGAAAATAAATTTTAAAAATGGAATTATAATGGTCATGGAAGGAGGTTGTTAGGGAAATGACAAATGAAGTATTATCATTTTTGTCTTAGGCTGGGTTCACACAGGGCGGATTTGCTGTGCGGAATTTCGCAGCTGCAAATACACCTGCGATCGCTAATCCCGGAATTAGCCAGCCATGTGGATGAGATTTGTCAAAAATCTCGTCACACGGGACGGCGAATCCGTCGCAGCAAAGTCGTCAGAAGCCGGCACTGCGGCACGGATTCCCCAGCCACAGCATGTCCATTCTCTATGGGAGCGCCGGCCGCAACAGAAAAGCATGCGGCCAAGCCACTCCAAAACCCGTGGCTGAGGTCCGTGGGTTTTGCAGCTGCACTTTCCTGGCGGAAATCTCATGGTTTTTCCCTGCGGCAAAGCCGCGAGATTTCTGCTGGGGATACATCCCATGTGACTCTAGCCTGAGGGTGCGGGCAGACGAGCGCATAAACGGCGCGTTTTTGCGACCAAACGTATATACGTGACCATCTGAGGCAATGGTTTCGAATGTATTCGTTCACATGGGCGATTTTACGGCGCGTAAAAACGGCAATTCGAAAAAAAACGGAACATATGCGACCGAAATACGCGCCAACGCATATTCGATCGCCGAAAAGACCGTTTGCAAAGTAGGAACAAACGAAAATACGCTTTCTAGCTCTGGTCGTGATCGGTGAAAAACGATCGCTCGGGCGATTATACGTTGCGCTCGTGCGAACGTAAATACGCCTACGCTCGTCTGCCCGCACCCTTATGCTACTTTATTATTATTATTTATGCCTTGAAGAAGTTTAGAAACATAGAAACTGGTTTATGAGAAACAGTTGGAAGGCTCTCAGATACAAGACAACAGCCTCACACTAAAAATGCAGTTTTGTCTTTGTTCCTTATTAGAGATGAGCGAGCGTCCTCGGAAAAGCACTACTCGCTCGAGTAATGTGCTTTATCCGAGTATCGCTGTGCTCGTCCCTGAAGATTCGGGTGCCGGCACGGAGCGGGGAGCTGCAGGGGAGAGCGGGGAGGAACAGAGGTAAGATCTTTCTCTCCCTCTCTCCCGCCCGCTCTCCCCTGCTCCCCGCTGCGACTCACCTGTCAGCCGCAGCGGCACCCGAATCTTCAGGGACGAGCACAGTGATACTCGGATAAAGCACATTACTCGAGCGAGTAGTGCTTTTCCGAGGACGCTCGCTCATCTCTATTCCTAATCAAATGAGAGCAAAAAGAAGTTTTAACATAAACAAGAAATACCAGATCTTGGATAATGGTTTTGCCTAGAGAGGGATGACGTATCTTCAGCATGTGATCTTTCTATTCTACAGAAGAAGAATCAGTTCAAACCAGCTGTATAGTGATGATGTAACACAGTGTAAATTAATGTAACACTGGTGCCATAAATAGATTCCAGATAACATGGGAGCCTTGAGCTGACATATTTGCTGGGAGCAAACAGCATGTGCATGGATTAATGTTAATTGGTTGTATGCTAATAGGTTAAATGCTAAATAGATTGATAAGAATACAAATTGTAACTGGTTGTGTGGTATCACAAACCTTACTGATCTTGTGATTGGCCCCCTGTAGGGCATTGTTTCTCCTCAAAATAATATTTAAACTGCTGAATAATATAATAAAGGTAGAGTCAGTTTCTGGAACACCTTTCATGATGTGTTACGTGTTTTTATTTCTCTGCGCTTGTACCCTAACAAGGTAAAAATAATATTCACACTGGCACCAACTGCTGGATAACCTACTGATCAATGTATAATCATCTCTCATCTCTGCAGGTAAATCTAGTTACAGTCAAAGTTATGTTGGGATGAGCTTGCAGTTTGAGATGACAGTGATGTAACATATATTGAATGACCACTTTATTAGAGACCCCCATCTTTTAGTGCGTTGGACTTCCTTTGGCCTACAGAATCAGATTGATTCGTAGTGGTGTAGATCCCACTCGGTGATGAAATAGTTCTGCAGGAATATCGGCCCCTGCGGACAGGAAGCTTCTTGTAGTTGCAGATTGGATAGCGATGCTGACATGTTTTGACCAGCTGACAGGAAGGGGTCATCGGTTCATGCTGCTTGTACCAAATTCTGACCTCCCATCAGCACGGAGAAACAGAAATCCATCTGTCCAGGAGATGTTTTTTCGCTGCTCAGTGATACAAGTTTTGCGCTTTTTTGCCCGCTGGAGTCTCGTCTTTCTGTTTTTCTTAGACACAATGGCGCTGGAGTTTGTCGTCTGCTGTTATAGACTATCCGTGCTGAGGAACAGCGAGTTGTGCTTTCAGACACATTAGTTGGAGCTCCAGCGTTGTGTACAGCTGCTCTTGACTGTATAGTACATTGGTTAGAACGCTTCCTGACATCCTCCTCCGACCCCTTTCGGTGACTAGTTGTTTCCGTCCAAAGGATCTTCTTTTACTGGATGTTTTCCTTGATCACGCAATTCTCAGTATACTCTGTTACATGAGAACATCCCGTGCGGTTGGCAGTGACATCCCGGCCCCGGCTAGTATAACACCAATGACCCGCCCTCGAAGTCACTCAGATCGCTGGATTTTCCCAACTAATGTGGATTCACACTGAAACTGATCCGCAGAAAACGTGTTACGTGATTTTATGCTGTGCTCCGGGGTCACGGAGAGAATGTCTTACAGGGAAGAGCCAATCATGAGAGGACTGGGGGCTCTAATAAAGGGGTCATTCAGTGTATCTCAGGTATGAAATACTTACCTGGCTTATATTTAAAGCATTAGCTCTTGCCAGTACGACTTCTGGTGTATCGGGCATGACATGAATGGTTCTCTTATCTTTCTCCCAGGCCTGCTTGTAGAGGCTCTAGAAAAGAAACCAAAAGTACAATTTAATTTTTAAGAGTTGTATAAATTCACCATTAGTCATAGAGGAAATCAGGCGATGACAAGGCTCAGATTTCCAGTGTTCTGAAGCCAATATGGAGCATTAGATTAAAAGGATTTTCGTTTAAAAATAACGTATTCCCTATCCAAGGCATAGTGGATAAGTATCTGATTAGTAGCAGCCTGACCGCTGCAAGTCCACAACAACGAGAACAGATTTTTAGAGTGTCCTGGAATGGAGAGATGGTCATGCGTGCACACTGTTGTGCCATTAATTTCAATCATACATGTCTACTGCAGTCCCATCAAAATGAATGGAGCCATTGTGCACTTGTGTGACCACCAGTCCCTTCATTTGGGGACAGTCAGGTCCCTGTTTTAATCATCAGTGGAGGTCTCAGCAGTCAAACCCCTACAATCAGTTACTTGTTCACCTGTGGATAAGTTCTTTGCATGGACAACCCATTCATATGTGGTCAGGGGTCAACTTGGTTCAAGGTTGGTTAGGTTGTTGAAATATGTTGAAGGTTTTTGACCCTTAATGTGACCCTATGTTTTCCAATTCTCCCCTACCCTCCGTACTAATTGAGAAGGCAGCAAAACCATTGTAAGGAGAATTTATGTATTTATCAAGGAGAAGACCATCTCAGATCTCGTGCAGAAAATCTGGGGTACAGGAGAAATACTAATCACACCAGCCTGTGCGATGTCAGATGATTTCTAATTTATTCTAAGGTGTATGTGGTTTATATACCATAAATGACATCACAGGAAAAGTACATACCTCCAAGATTAATAAGAATACATAATAGGCTAATACTAAAATGATTAACATAAGTTACACCTTCTAAAGTGTAACTATAACATACAATAAAACCGTTTTGAAAAAGGAATGCAAGGGAAGGTCTGGGAGACTCTTATCGTCTGTCTGTCTACCACTATAGAAAAAGTTTTTTTTACCCCCTTCATTACTTATACTAGCATCATGCTATATCTCTCTAGTCTACAATCTATGGGTGCATTCCCACGAACGTATATCGGCTCGGTTTTCATGCCGAGCAGATATACGTCGTCCTCATGTGCGGGGGGGGGGGAGGATGGAAGAGCCAGGAGCAGGAACTGAGCCGATATACGTTCGTGGGAATGCAGCCTAATAGAAAAACAATTAACTGATACATTGATACAATTTTCTTAACAACCATATTCGAGTATTGATAATCGAATTTACTGACATGGATAGAGGAAATATTTTCTTAGAAGAAAAATATAAAGATATCTCTATACAATTGTATGCCTGTTAATATTTGCCTTGTAAAAGTACGGAAGCCCTGTTTAATACAAAATGTTTAATAAAAATGAGTTGAATAAATGTGAAAAATGACAATGAGGCCCCTTACATGTTCTATATTACTACATGCTCCCTATTCTGGGTCATGGGGGCCCAAGATTTGATCACTAGTCGTCCTTTGCAGGAGACAGTTGGAAGTCCTTGCCGTCTGGTTTACTCCTACCTCATTCGTTAAGGCTGTATTCACACATAGCAGATTTGGTGCAGATTTTTAAATATGAGTTAAACTCAGCACCATTGATACAGATTTTGACCCGGATCTGCAGCAGACCTCACTCCTTCAGTTGAAAGGGTAACGTCTGCTGTGGATCTATGCCAAATTGTAACCAAATAGTGTGGATTTTGTAACGGATCTTACTGCAGATCTGTACTAAAATCCACAGCACAAAATCCGCTACCTGTGAATGCACCCAAAGGGGGTTTTCAACCATGAACATTTATCACTTATCCTATGAATGGGCTCAGCTTGAAGAGAGCGGAACCATTCGCTTTTCCGTCATGATGAATGGAGTGGCAGGGTACAAGGTAGAACGACAACCTATTCAAAGTCTATGGGGAGAATCCGGACCTCCGATGTAGTGATCGTGCGGGCGGCCGTGGTGGGATCACCAGCAATCATATATCTGTCATCCATCCTGTGGATTCTTAGTGGAAAAACCTCTTTCATATTGCAGAAGCTATGAGAAGAAAGGCCTTGTGGAAGTGGCCTTCAATGGGAAAAACCTGAGCTGGGTCTGACTCTTAACCATCCCTGCCTCTATGGCGTATGCAGCCATGCTTCTGGCTAGGGTCAGCATCTCACTCTATATGTGATCGGCGTCCTCTGATGTGCCGGTTACTCACCTGGTTCATGATTTCTGCGTTACTCTTTGCTAAGACCATTGGCATAGAGTCCGTTTGAAGTTTGTATTTCAGGGTGTCGGGGTGCTGCCGGTAGTTCTTCTCACTGATAATTTCCATGGCCTTCCTGTTCTTCTCAGCCTCCTGGGACCCATAGGGCACCCACCCCACGCCTTTCACAAAGTCATTGTAGTCCGCCTTGTAATTGTTCTAGGAAAAAAGGAGGCAGATAAGTTATATATCGTACAATCTATATGCTGCCAGAAACAAGAATTCCAAGAATTCCATATTTTCAGGGGTGCGTGAACCCGGCCTGTAAACACAGTAAGGCCTCATGTCCACGGGGAAAATCAGGCCCGCTACGGATTCTACATGGAGAATCTGCAGCGGGTCCCTCCTGCCCCGCGGACATGAGCGCTGAAAATAGGAATTTAAAAGAATTTACCCATCCGGAGCGGTTCGGGAAAGTCTTCTCTTCCTCACGGCCGGATCTTCTTTTTCGGCCGGCGGATGAACTCGTCACGGCTGCGGCACGTCGCCGGCACGTCGCCGACGTGCCGCGCGCATGCGCCGGGCACATCCGCCGAGCCGAAGCAAGAAAGATGTGGCCGTGAGGAAGAGAAGACCTTCCCGGTCCGCTCCGGATGGGTAAATTCTTTTAAATTCCTATTTTAGGTCTCCCGCGGATCCGGACGGCTTCCATAGGCTTCAATAGAAGCCCGCGGGAGCCGTCCCCGCGGGAGACCCGCATGAAAATGGAGCATGGTCCAGATTTTTTCATGCTCCATTTTTTTTTAAATCACTTTTATTGACCATCCGCGGGTATTTATCTACCCCGCGGGTGGTCAATGCATCCCTATGGGGTGCGGATCCGCGCGCGGGAGAAGAGTTAAAATCCGCTGCGGATTTTAATTCTTCTTTTGCCCGTGGACATGAGGCCTAAGGGAGTTCACATGGGTGAGTGCCAAAGCAGTCCGAGAAACGTGGACCGATATCGCATCTGCAAACCTGCAATTTGTGCTGCAACTGTGATTTGATAACGCATCACATCCTTCAACGTCAGATTTTCACACGCATGAAAATTGCATGTTGTGTGAATAGGAAAACCCGCATGAAAATCACATCTACATGCGAGTTCGATAGGAGATAATGGGCGATTCTGTGTGAGCTTAGTGCTTTGCGAGATACACAAAATTTGCACAAAAATAGAACCCATTATTTTAATTGGCTCTATATACATGTGTGATGTCTTTTCTCACAGCAATGCTGCATGGAAAAATAATTGCATCATGTCCTATTTTTGGCAATATTGCCCATTATTCCCTATGGACCAGAAAAAAAAAAACCTCATTGCACTCACATCACACCCACATGCCTTGTGATGTAGAAGCGAGTGCGATGTAATTTTTCTATCTTTACTATTGCAACAACATGCGATTTCCACATGCATGAAAATCACAAATGCTGTGATGCAATGAGTTTTTCTCACAAAATGCATTGCACTCGAATAACAGTCGCAGCTTTGCAAGTGCGATATCGGTCCGAGTTTCTCGGGCCGATGTCACACTCAATTGCACATATAAATATGGCCTTAGGGGGGAAAAGAAAAAGACAGCTAAAAGCTGCAATTCTCCTGGTCACCACTTGGGGAGCTCACTGCATATGAATAGAGATGAGCGAACGTACTTGTCCGAGCTTGATGTAGCGTGTTGTTCGAGTATTAGCGTGTTCGAGATGCTCGTTACTAGAGGCGAGCACCACGCGATGTTCGAGTTACTTTCACTTTAGTCTCTGAGACATTAGCGCGCTTTTCTGGCCAATAGAAAGACAGGGAAGGCATTACAACTTCCTCCTGTAATGTTCCAGCCCTATACCACCCCCCTGCTGTGAGTGGCTGGCGAGATCAGGTGTCACCCGAGTATATAAATCGGCCCCTCCCGCGGCTCGCCACAGATGCATTCTGACAGAGATCAGGGACAGTGCTGCTGATGCTGCTGCTGCTATAGGGAGAGCGTTAGGAGTTATTTTAGGCTTCAAGAACCCCAACGGTCCTTCTTAGGGCCACATCTAACCGTGTGCAGTACTGTGGAGGCTGCTTTTAGCAGTGTTGCACATTTTTTTTTTGTATATCGGGCGTGCAGAGCATTGCGTCCTGAGTCTGCGGTCATTGTACATAGTATAGGGCCAGTACTGGTGAGGCAGGGACAGTGGGAAAGGTGAAAGAGATATACTGTCTATATAGGCAGTGGGCTTTTTCAAACAAATTTGGGAAAAAAAACTATATTTGGGCTGCCTGTGACCGTCCTCAGTGTACTGCGTGTCTGCTGGGGGTAGTAGTCCTAATTAATACGCAGCTAAGTGTTACAGCAGGCTTGCGCAAAACTGTTTCCTGGCTCTGCGTTGCCCGTGACATCACCGCCTGATCCAGGTGTATCGCAGCCGACTGCGTCGGGATTAGGAGAGAGGCACGTTTCTGGCGTCCCCAGATTAATCTCACAATTAATGGGTCCACGCGGTAGACCTTTATTAGAAAATGAGCAGTGTGAGCAGGTCCTGTCGTGGATGGCAGAAAGTGCATCCAGCAATCTATCGACCACCCAGAGTTCTACGCCGTCCACTGCTGCAACTCTGAATCCTCTGGCTGCTGCTCCTCCTTCCTCCCAGCCTCCTCACTCCATTACAATGACACATTCCGAGGAGCAGGCAGACTCCCAGGAACTGTTCTCGGGCCCCTGCCCAGAATGGGCAGCAATGGTTCCTATCCCACTGGAGGAGTTTGTCGTGACCGATGCCCAACCTTTGGAAAGTTCCCGGGGTCCGGGGGATGAGGCTGGGGACTTCCGGCAACTGTCTCAAGAGCTTTCAGTGGGTGAGGAGGACGATGACGATGAGACACAGTTGTCTATCACTCAGGTAGTAGTAATTGCAGTAAGTCCGAGGGAGGAGCGCACAGAGGATTTGGAGGAAGAGCAGCAGGACGAAGAGGTGACTGACCCCACCTGGTTTGCTAAGCCTACTGAGGACAGGTCTTCAGAGGGGGAGGCAAGTGCAGCAGCAGGGCAGGTTGGAAGAGGCAGTGCGGTGGCCAGGGGTAGAGGCAGGGCCAGACCGAATAATCCACCAACTGTTTCCCAAAGCGCCCCCTCGCGCCATGCCACCCTGCAGAGGCCGAGGTGCTCAAAGGTCTGGCAGTTTTTCACTGAGTGCAGACGACCGACGAACAGTGGTGTGCAACCTTTGTCGCGCTAAGATCAGTCGGGGAGCCACCACCACCAGCCTCACCACCACCAACATGCGCAGGCATATGATGGCCAAGCACCCCACAAGGTGGGACGAAGGCCTGTTTACCGCCTCCGGTTTGCACCACTGCCTCTCCCCCTGTGCCCCAACCTGCCACTGCGATCCGACCCCCCTCTCAGGACACAGGCACGACCGTCTCCCAGCCTGCACCCACACCCTCACCTCCGCTGTCCTCGGCCCCATCCACCAATGTCTCTCAGCGCACCGTCCAGCCGTCGCTAGCGCAAGTGTTTGAGCGCAAGCGCAAGTACGCTGCCACGCACCTGCACGCTCAAGCGTTAAACGTGCACATAGCCAAATTGATCAGCCTGGAGATGCTGCCGTATAGGCTTGTGGAAACGGAGGCTTTCAAAAACATGATGGCGGCGGCGGCCCCGCGCTATTCGGTTCCCAGTTGCCACTACTTTTCCCGATGTGCCGTCCCAGCCCTGGACGACCACGTCTCCCGCAACATTGTACGCACCCTCACCAACGCGGTTACTGCCAAGGTCCACTTAACAACGGACACGTGGACAAGCACAGGCGGCCAGGGCCACTATATCTCCCTGACTGCACATTGGGTGAATTTAGTGGAGGCTGGGACCGAGTCAGAGCCTGGGACCGCTCACGTCCTACCCACCCCCAGAATTGCGGGCCCCAGCTCGGTGCTGGTATCTGCGGCGGTGTCTCACAATCAAGATGTGTCAGCAGCAGCATGTCGCCAGCAGTCAGTATCGCGCGGCGTGGCAGCACAGCGGTGGCCAAGCGTCAGCAGGCCGTGCTGAAACTACTCAGCTTAGGAGAGAAGAGGCACACGGCCCACGAACTGCTGCAGGGTCTGACAGAGCAGACCGACCGCTGGCTTTCGCCGCTGAGCCTCCAACCGGGCATGGTCGTGTGTGACAATGGCCGTAACCTGGTGGCGGCTCTGCAGCTCGGCAGCCTCACGCACGTGCCATGCCTGGCCCACGTCTTTAATTTGGTGGTTCAGCGATTTCTGAAAAGCTACCCACGCTTGTCATACCTGCTCGGAAAGGTGCGCCGGCTCAGCGCACATTTCCGCAAGTCCAAGACGGACGCTGCCACACTGCGCACCCTGCAACATCGGTTTAATCTGCCAGTGCACCGACTGCTGTGCGACGTGCCCACACGGTGGAACTCTACGCTCCACATGTTGGCCAGGCTGTATGAGCAGCGTAGAGCTATAGTGGAATACCAACTCCAACATGGGCAGCGTAGTGGGAGTCAGCCTCCTCAATTCTTTACAGAAGAGTGGGCCTGCTTGGCAGACATCTGCCAGGTCCTTGGAAACTTTGAGGAGTCTACCCAGATGGTGAGCGGCGATGCTGCAATCATTAGCGTCACCATTCCTCTGCTATGCCTCTTGAGAAGTTCCCTGTAAAGCATAAAGGCAGACGCTTTGCGCTCGGAAACGGAGGCGGGGGAAGACAGTATGTCGCTGGATAGTCCGAGCTCCTGTCTATATCTCAGCGCGTTCAGGAGGAGGAGGAGGGGGAGGAGCATGAGGAGGAGGGGGAAGAGACAGCTTGGCCCACTGCTGAGGGTACCCATGCTGCTTGCCTGTCATCCTTTCAGCATGTATGGCCTGAGGAGGAGGAGGAGGATCCTGAAAATGATCTTCCTAGTGAGGACAGCCATGTGTTGCGTACAGGTACCCTGGCACACATGACTGACTTCATGTTAGGATGCCTTTCTCGTGACCCTCGCGTTACACGCATTCTGGCCACTACGGATTACTGGGTGTACACACTGCTCGACCCACGGTATAAGGAGAACCTTTCCACTCTCATTCCCGAAGAGGAAAGGGGTTAGAGAGTGATGCTATACCACAGGACCCTGGCGGACAAACTGATGGTAAAATTCCCATCCGACAGCGCTAGTGGCAGAAGGCGCAGTTCCGAGGGCCAGGTAGCAGGGGAGGCGCGGAGATCAGGCAGCATGTACAGCACAGGCAGGGGAGCACTCTCCAAGGCCTTTGACAGCTTTATGGCTCCCCAGCAAGACTGTGTCACCGCTCCCCAGTCAAGGCTGAGTCGGCAGGAGCACTGTAAAAGGATGGTGAGGGAGTACGTAGCCGATCGCACGACCGTCCTCCGTGACGCCTCTGCCCCCTACATCTACTGGGTGTTGAAGCTGGACACGTGGCCTGAACTCGCGCTGTATGCCCTGGAGGTGCTTGCTTGTCCTGCGGTTAGCGTCTTGTCAGAGAGGGTGTTTAGTGCGGCTGGGGGAATCATCACGGATAAGCGTACCCGCCTGTCAACCGACAGTGCCGACAGGCTTACAATCATAAAGATGAACAAAGCCTGGATTTCCCCAGACTTCTCTTCTCCACCAGCGGACAGCAGCGATACCTAAACAATACGTAGGCTGCACCCGCGGATGGAAGCATCGTTCTCTATCACCATAAAAAACGGGGACCTTTTAGCTTCATCAATCTGTGTATTATATTCATCCTCCTCCTCCTGCTCCTCCTCCTGAAACCTCACGTAATCACGCCGAACTGGCAATTTTTCTTAGGCCCACAAGGCTCAGTCATATAATTTTTGTAAACAATGTTTATACGTTTCAATTCTCATTAAAGCGTTGAAACTTTCACCTCAACCAATTTTTATTTTAACTGGGCTGCCTCCAGGCCTAGTTACAAATTAAGCCACATTAACCAAAGCGATTAATGGGTTTCACCTGCCCTCTTGGTTGGGTATGGGCAATTTTTCTGAAGTACATTTGTACTGTTGGTACACCAATTTTTTTGGGCCCTCGCCTACATTGTAATCCTAGTAATTTTTAGCCCACCTGCATTAAAGCTGACGTTACATCAGCTGTGCTGGGCACTGCAATGGGATATATTTATATACCGCCGGTGGGTTCCAGGGAGCCACCCATGCTGTCGGTCCACACGGAGTTGTAACTGCATGTGTTCACTTCTAAAGAACCCCAGTCTGACTGGGGCATGCAGTGTGGGCCGAAGACCACCTGCATTTAATCAGACGTTACCTCAGCTGTGATAGGCAATGCAATTGGATTTATTTATGTACCGCCGGTGGGTTCCAGGGAGCCACCCACGCTGTGGGTCCACAGGAACTTCACATTAGGGATTTGTACCTGCCAGTGTCTATGTATTAAAAACCCCGGTCAGACTGGGGCATGCACTGTGGGCCGAAGACCACCTGCATTAAACCTGACGTTACCTCAGCTGTGCTGGGCACTGCAATGGGATATATTTATGTACCGCCGGTGGCTTCCTGGGACCCACCTATGCTGTCGGTCCACACGGAGTTGTAACTGCATGTGTCCACTTCTAAAGAACCCCAGTCTGACTGGGGCATGCAGTGTGGGCTGAAGCCCACCTGCATTAAACCTGACGTTACCTCAGCTGTGATGGGCAATGCAATGGGCAATGCAATGGGATTTATTTATGTACAGCCGGTGGGTTCCAGGGAGCCACCCATGCTGTGGGTGCACACGGAATTCCCATTGCGGAGTTGTACCTGCCTGTGACTATTTATAAAAAACCCCGGTCTGACTGGGGCATGCAGCACCTTGACAGAATGAATAGTATGTGGCACATGGGTTCCCCATTGCTATGCCCACGTGTGCAGCTCCTGATGGCGGTGGCACAGGATTATATTTCTCATTGCTTCTGTACAGCATTGTTGGCTATCGCCCCACCCCTTTTAAAGAGGGTCGCTGCCTGGCTGTGCCAACCCTCTGCAGTGTGTGCCTGCGGTTCCTCCTCATGGCAGATGCGCTTATAAATAGACATGAGGGTGGTGTGGCTATGAGGCCAGCGTGTGGCATGGGGGCAGCTGAAGGCTGCGCAGGGACACTTTGGTGTGTGCTGTGGACACTGGGTCGTGCGGGGGGGTTGGGCAGCATGTAACCCAGGAGAAGTGGCAGCGGAGTGTCATGCAGGCAGTGATTGTGCTTTGTTGGAGGTAGTGTGGTGCTTAGCTAAGGTGTGCCTTGCTAATGAGGGTTTTTCAGAAGTAAAAATTGTTGGGGGGGGGCCCACTCTTGCCGCTATTGTGGCTTAATAGTGGGACCTGGGAACTTGAGATGCAGCCCAACATGTAGCCCCTCGCCTGCCCTATCCATTGCTGTGTCGTTCCCATCACTTTCTTGAATTGTCCAGATTTTCACAAATGGAAACCTTAGCGAGCATCGGCGATATACAAAAATGCTCGAGTCGCCCATTGACTTCAATGGGGTTCGTTATTCGAAACGAACCCTCGAGCATCGCGAAAATTTCGTCTCGAGTAACGAGCACCCGAGCATTTTGGTGCTCGCTCATCTCTACATATGAATTTATTATTGTCTTCAATGACAATAGTTAGAATTAGTCCTCCCCCTAGTGGCAACTGCAGGAATCTAGAGTTTTATCATGTTCCCTGCCGTCATCCTAAACAATATACTGTATATACTCGAGTATAAGCCTAGTCTTTCAGCACATTTCTTTGTGCTGAAAAAGCCCCCCTCGGCTTATACTCGAGTCAGGGAAGGCTTAAAAAAAAACCTCCATACTCACCTCCCAGCTGGTGTCTGTGTCTCCGGCGGTGGTGCGGAAGGCTGTTTGAATTCTCTTCGCTGTCATCCCCCCCCATCCTCTTTGCTCGGCTCTGTCATCCCCCGGTATCAGCGCTGTATAAGTAAGAGCTGTGATTGGATCGAGAGTCAGCCAATCACAGCCGGCACTCGATCATTCACAGCCAATCAAGCTGCTTTAGAATTCTCCCTGCTGTCATCTCCCTGCTCGGCTTTCAAATTCCCTGCCGTCAGTGTTGTGTAAGTAAGCGCTGTGATTGGATCGAGCGCCAGCTGTGATTGGCTGGCGCTCAATCCAATCACAGCGCTTACTTACACAGCACTGACATAGCCAAGCAGAGAGGACGGCCGGAGATGACAGTGGGGAGAATTGAAGCAGCTTGTCGCACAGACACAGACGCCGGCTGGGAGGTGAGTATGGAGGGTTTTTTTTTACCTAGTATATACTGGAGTATAGCTCGGCTTAAACTCGAGTCAATACGTTTTCTCAGTTTTTTGTGGTGAAACTTATTTTCTCAGCTTATACTCGGGTCGGCTAATACTCGAGTATATACAGTAATAATTTAGAATAATATAATTACAAAAAATTGTTACGTGTAAACCACTAAAGCACCAGAGACCTCTGCGGATATTAGATATTAACCCATAGCCGCAAACTATAATTCATATTAATACTTCTTCTTGACCTTAGACCATTAGGGGTTTGGGGTATCAACTGTTAACCCTTTCACCCGATCTGACCTTTGTTTACATTATGGGATACAGCTATAAAATACAGCTGACACTCAGCTGCACTGGGCGGCATTGAAGAGGACTTTGTATTGCAATATACCATACAGCCTATTAAGCCATGCCACAGGCAGGGCTTAATACAGTAGGCTTAATGTCATCGCAAGCCTGGGAGCCTTCACAAGACCACAGGCTACCATGGCAACCAAAGCGATTTCGGCACCGATGCACAGGGGCCCAACTTCTGACCTCCAGTCCATCTGTCCAGCCACTTAACTGCTACAATCAGCTTGACTGCGCATCTAAATGGTTGAATGCCATGAAAATGTATTTTACAGTTGGCATCCGACTCGTATGAAGTGGGCTCAGCTTCCCAGCCTGCTCCATACAAGCCCCACACACATCCAGCACAAAATAATGTTGGATTGCATGAAAGGCTTAAAGGCATTTTTCAGGATTTATGATATTGATGACTTATCCTAAAGATAGGTCCTCAATATTTATCAGTAGGGAGCTCAACTCCCGGCAACCTCATCCATCAGCTGTTTGAAGATAACTTGGGTGAATGCTCTGGCCTCTTCCTTCCTGTCGTATTGCGTCCATCTATCTGTGCAGCTCTGTCCCAATTAAGTTAATGGAATAACCAGCAATACCAGGCACAGCCACTATGAAATGACTGGCGCCGTGCCTGTTTTACAATGGAGAGGCCATAGTGCTTAACCAAACACCACAATTTCTTCATACAACTGATCAGTGGGGTGTCGAGAGTCGGACTTCCACCAATGTGATATTGATGATCTAACGTAAGGGCAAGTCCCAGGAAACCTATTTAGGTTATAAAATTCTAGCTGCACCCGACACTAGGGGGAGCTTGCTGCATATAAAGTTAGTGTATACAGCTCCCCGTTCAGTGTATAGATCTGTATGCTCCCCCTACTGGTGGTGCTGGCAAGCAGCAATGTTGTCATCCAACCAATCAGAGGCAGATCATTCAGAGGTCCTTTTGATAACTTGTGAGCTCTGACCCCACAAACGTATGTGGTGCGGTTTGTAGATGACGGACTGTGGGTCCCTAATGGGCCTCAGGCAGCGCCTGATCACCCGAATGGCCATTGCAGAAAACCATCTATTGTCATATGACGCTACCCAACTTACGTCGCTCTGTATCTGCATTCTGTTCCTGGCCAGCTCGAGGGTCATGGCATCGGGCAGCAGATTGTAGGTGTGGATGAGACGCTTGTAATTGGTATTAGTTGCAACGTTCTGGGCCAGTTTTGCGGCGGTGACGCTGAACATGTCCACGGGGGTGTGGAATCGAGTCTTTGACTTCTCATAGGCCTTTTTATACTCGCGTTCGGACTGCATCTTGGCCACATTCATGAAATGCACCAGTTTCGGGTCATCCTGGAGGCTGCGGAATCCGATGTGCTTTCCTCTGGTCAGTTCATAGGCTTTCTTGTATTTATACTGTGAACGACACCCAATAGAAAAAGATGAGGAAAGAAGGAAATAAAGTAGATTTTGCACATTGATGTTACACTTTATGGATTTGGTTTCCATCTTTGGAAACACTTAAGCGACAAGTATGACTTTGTGTCGTATAGCTTACATCACTGGCAATGTCTCTGGAAGCTCTGGCTGCCTTGATGGCTATGGCATCTGGTTTCAGGTCGTATCCCTTCTTCTTAGCGTCCTCCCAGGCTTTTCTGTACAGTTTCTGGAGTGGACAGAGACATTGATTTCATGAGTAATTAACCCCTGACGTAGTCGGGCACAATCTATACTAGTGGAGCTTACTTTTGAGAACTTGGTATAAGTCAGTGGTCGGCAACCTACGAAACTAGTTTCTCAGCAGCTGGAGAGCCTTAAGCTGCCTTCACACAGCTGCCAACCCCATCAAAACCAATGAGAGAACATCACGATCCCCTGCTGTGGCTATGACAGCTGCAGCATGGGATTCCTTCGGCGATTTTCTCCCATTGATTTCAATAGGGCCGCCAAAGGAAACCGCCGCAGGGATGCAAGGTTGTTTTCAAATGAAAACACCTCGCATTCAGGGGTTTCCAGATGTTTTCAATGGGGCCGTCAGCAGCAGCCCCCGCCGGTTCCGTTGAATCAATGGAAGAAGATCTCTATCTCCTGCAGGCGACTCCTTCAGCCCTGCTGCGATGCAAAGCTGTTTCCATAGAAAATGCCTCCCATCCAGGGCTTTTCAGAAGCATTGCGAGGGCGATATCGGGTCAATCACAGCCCAATATTACCCTCACCAGTGTGCTGGAGGCCTAACAGTTAGAGGGCCTTAGGTTACAGACTGCTGCTGTAAGCTGTGTACGTGGGATATTAGCCCCTTCCTGCTGCGGACCCTTTTTCATACCTCTTTTAATTTCCCAGTTACAAGGCTGCAGGAGGGCTTGTTTTTCGTAAGACAAGTTGTATTTGTAAATGGTATCATTTTGGGATCCACACGACTTTAGGATCGTTTTTAATTCAATTTTTTCTTGGATTTGGGGTGACCAAAAACGAGAAATTCTGGCATTGCGTATATTTTTATTGTGACGGTCTTCACCGCGCACGATTAATAATCTGATATTTTCATAATCTGGACCTTTATGGACACAGTGATACCACATTTTTATTTTTTTTATTTTTCTTATTTTTTGATGAATCAACTGGAAAATGTTTTTTTTAAGCTTTTACTACTTTTTAAAACTATTTAAAACTTATTTTTACATTTTTTCTTAGTTTACATAGGGGACTTGAGCTTGCATCAGTTTGATCACTCATAAAGTATAATGCAATACCATAATACTGCATTAATCCGCGTTCTGACAGGCTATAAAGGTGTGCCACAACCATGCCTTGATAGGTGATCATTCATGGCAGCCATGGGGGTCTTCAGAAGGCCCCAAACTACAATAACATCTAAACAGCACTCCACAATCACACTTTGGGAGCCGCAGTTTGGGACCCCCAAATTCCAATCTGGGCATTGAATGTCGATCACGGCTGTTGGGTGTCAGCTGTAAAAAACGTCTGACACCCGCAGTGTATGTACTGGGCTCGGCCCAGTGCAGGTAGATGTAAGGCGCACGTCGGGAAGGGGTTAGAGTTGCTATGCAGTCCAAGTTACTATAGGCATATGGTGCATGTTAGGAAGACCATAAAGAAAGACTTATATAAAGCTGTTGGTAGCAGTGAATTGCAGCCATAAGCATGAAAAGGTGCTTTATGGTGCTTTAAGGATATCTACAATGTTCTAAAACTTGTGACTGGCAGAGTTTGAGGTGCTGAGAAGCTCACCAATTACTAAAGCAAAACTCAAATGAGATCAGCTGAGCACTGTGCCCTTTTTGCTTTGAAGGGGTAATCCCATCTTTGCACATTATCTCTTATCCACAGGATAGGGAATAACTTGCCAATCAGTTGGCGTCTGACCACTGGGATCCCTGAATACCATCACGCCATTCACTTTAATGGGAACTGCTGGAGAGAGCTGAATTCAAGCTGCCAGCAATCTCCAATGGTGCCATTCATTTCAATAGGACATCCAAAGCTTGCCGAAAGTTTGAACTCAGCTATCGATTATGGTCCCATTGAAGTAACTGCCCTGAAACTTTGGGATTCACCAAGGCGATATCTCTGGATTAGTGAGGGTCCTAGAGGGCGGACCCCCATTGATCAGTTAGTAATCCCCCATCCTTTGCATAAGGGTGACTACCCACTACAGTTTTTTTTCACTGCGAAATTCGCAGCGTTTTTTTCTTCTGCAGGGGTCTATGGGACTTGTAATGTTAAAATCGCGATCGCACAAAATTGCGATTTCGCGGTAAATTGCGATTTTAACATTACAAATCCCATAGACCCCTGCAGAAAAAAAAACGCTGCGAAAACTATAGTGGGTAGTCACCCTAAGGGCTGTTTCAGACTACCGTATATCGGCCGGGTATTCACGCCGGCCGATATGCGGCGTCTCTGTCTGCAGGGGAAGGAGGCTGGAAGAGCCGGGAGCAGTGCTCTGAGCTTCTGCCCGCTCTCTGCCTCCTCTCCACCTCCTCTCCGCCCCTCTGCACTATTTTCAATGAGGGAAGGCTGGATGGGGGCGGAGGTAATTCCAGGAAACTTAGCCCTGCCCCGCCTCCTCTCATTGCAAATAGTGCAGAGGGGCGGAGAGGGGGTGGAGAGGCTCTTCCAGCCTCCTCCCCCTGCAGACAGAGACGCCGTATGTCGGCTGGGTCGTGAAAACCCAGCCGATATACGGTCGTCTGAAACAGCCCTAAGGGATAACTTACAACACTGGGAACACCCCTCTAATTTTCTTTGGTCAGCATTCCAAGCACTGTTCGGACTCCTCTACTGTCTATTGGTCCATAAACCACACTCAAATCTCCTTGATCCTTATTGTAGTCAACGTTGAAGGGGCACAGCGTTCAACTGAGCTCTTCTGTCCTTTTGTTTTAGTGATCAGTCGGCGTCTCATTACCTGGACTGCAGATTAAAAGTTTTGTCATGTCAAATTTTTAATGAAATAATAGTTATAATTAGATGTGCATGTTCACCCTTGAATAGCATTTTTTAACTCTTTACAGGCACTGTATCACTTGTTCTTTGCCCTCCCAGTCCACCTGCTTGTCACTTCCCCTTGCTCCTGACACTAGTGCCACCCACGCATGATCTGTTGGCCATGTTCTCCCTATCTGGTGCGTTAATGCAGAGAGCTGGGGTGTATTCACCTGGACTAAACCTGCTTTTATACGCATGTGCTGGAGCGTGCTGCCAATACCTTCTCCTTAGTAAAGACGCAACTGAAAAGTCTTCTGTGGAAATGCACAGTGCCCCCCAGCCCAAAAATCATTCTGACAGCAGGTTATGGCACATGCACATACGTGCGGGTGAAGTCAAGGTATATACAACCCTGCCTACAGCGCATCAGTGCACCAGATGGGGAGATCGTAGCTGATGAAGCATGCATGGGATTACAAAAAGAATGGTGCTGATATCAGGAGTATGAATGGGTGACAATTGGGGCAAATTAGGAGGGGAAAGAGCGGTGACTCTGTAACAGGGGTGTGATATACGCCTCCCGTACCTTTAAGGGGATTGAGTTTCTGTGCAGGAACAGGAAGAGGTGTGTTAGGCAGCTACGCTGCAGGGGATACTCCTTGTAGCAGCTTAGGTGTAACAGATGCAGCCCTATTGGCATTTTGTGCTCCTGAACAGACTTAGACAAGTGGTAATCCCTGCTTGGAAAAGGTTGAAATCCTGGGCAGATCCTGAGCTTGCCTCACTCCCCTCCCACATTGTTATTTGTACAGAGTTTACTGGTGGCACCAACCAATAATTGATCGACCCAGAAGCGGGCACGATGAGGTGTGTTAGTACCTATTCCTGGCACCCCAGGACAATTAAAGCCATTTTACTCACTCAATGGTCACAGTTAAAACCCAATTAACGGGGTGGACTGTCTACGTAAAATATTCAGCAAGACTGAACTGGTTCTTTTGTTTTATTAGAAGTTTCTGAATACTAGTATGGCATTCTGTGACTGCGTCTCATACATTTGACGCCTGCGGGTCCCTGCGCTGTCTGGGGCCCAATTTGTAGCCAGATCTTCCCATGACCGGATGTGGTCAGATCTAGGTCATGAAGGCCTGTTGTCGCCACTGCCCATTTATCTCGATGGGAAATGCTAGTAACGCTAAAAGACCTGGCCCTACTATTACCGGCATCTACCGGTAGTCTCCACTACCCCTCAGGAGCTCAGGGACCCCCTTCTGCCTGAGCCAGGCCCCCTTCCTACAGCTCAGTGACTTGGAAAGTGATGGTGCCCACCAAATGACTCAAGACAGACGATTTGAATATGTGGTGTGCATTTCTGTTACACCTTTGGTGGTGTGTGAATCAAGTCTACCTTAGAGACTACTGTACTGTGCATGTCCGAACCGCCTCGAATTCCAACATCTGATACATTGTAGCTGATTTCTTTTTCTTTTATATATACACAATTACATTTTATGCTTCTATGTAACTTACATCACTCATGGTTATACTGTTAGCCTTAGACAGTATGATTTCTGGCGTATCGGGCATCACGTGGATGGTGGTCTTGTCTTTCTCCCAGGCGCCTGTATAGAGTTTCTGTAACAACACATCACAGAGATAGAAGACAATCAGTGTCACCTTTCCTTGTTGCTTAGTACAAGACACAAAATGTGAAATATCCTTTTAGATGCAATGTCATCTCCCGGTCGCCTTCAGTGCTCCATATCCAGGCCTGAAGGCTTTCAGTGATGGGGCTCATGTACAATGAGGCCACGGGGTTATTGTGTGTTCAGCAGCCGAGAAGTGTGAGGACCAAATGTGCAAATTGCTGTGGTTTTGCAATGCAATCTTCAACAGCGTGGCTTGCGCAGGTGGAGCACGTGGTTTGCACCTGCATAAGTCACCCGGATGATGATTGCAATGCAAAATTGTAGCAATTCACCGTAAATAAGCATGCAGTTTAGCTAACGGTTCTCGGTACTACCGCTGGCAGTAATAGTGTGTATGCACCATTAATGTTCAGAAACCTCCTTAGTGGTTGCAGCTGCAGCTTCTCTCTGTACACTATTCTGACAAAAGTATTGGGACCCCCACTAATCCCTTGCTGTCAGGCGAAGGGGATATGTAAATTGGATGTGTGAGCATAAAGGGGGGTATCACACAGGCATATTCCAATACAGAAACCACCAGGTGTAGAACTAACAGACTTCCAAGGGGGTACGGAGGTAGGATGTCATGTAAGCAACCAATTAGCATTGGACATTGCAGCATTCGGACTTTCCAGAGTCCACTGTTGGCCATGCTATTAGAGGATGGAGACCATCCGGTGTGTGCGGTGCCACCACATCTGGAGAGACCTCATAAACTGGCAGAACATGGACAACAAAGCCTTGTAGGAGCTGTGAAAACATCACAGACATCGTCTACCCTCGATCAGGTGGTCTCACAGGCCATTGGGACACCATTAGCCCCAGAACCCTCCATAAAGAACAACATGTGAAGGGTTGCCATGTACGAGTGGTTGCACACAACATCACAGCAGTGAATGCACAGCGGCACCTGCGATGGCGCTTGGAGTGACGGACTGTAAGTGAGTGGAAGCAAGTGTTGTGGACAGATGAATCACAGTACACCATCTTCCGATCGGACGGCGGCACTTGGGTGTCGTGGTTGCCTGGAGAGCAGTTTCTATACAACTGCATCGCCCAAACAGTGAAGTTTTGGAGGAGGTTCCATTATAGTGTGTGTGGGGGGGGGCAGGGAGTTTGCAAACTTCATTGGCCGCCCAAAGTCCATTAAGAATCTTTGAGATGAACTAGAACACTGTGTCTGTGCCCGCCCAACATACCCTCATCCCCCGCATCACTATCTGAAGGTCCTTGAGGAATGGAGACAAATCCCTCCACACATCTATAAGAATTTAGTGCAAAGCATCCTAGGAGAATTACTGCAGTCATTGAGGCCAAAGGCGGACCAACATCATACTGAAAAATGTAATTAAAATCCAATTTCATCACCTTCTAAGTGTATCCCAATAGTTTTTCCAACATAGTGAAAGTGCATGCAGTGAGGTGGGGGAAGAAGTGGGGGCGATCAGGTTGGCTCAGATCGCTATGCACTATGGTGGAGTTTCATGCTGCTTACACATACCAAAGTAAGAAAAACCATGGCATTAGAAAGAGCCTGTCCATTCAGAAAGCATACAAGGAGCCAGGACTAGGCTTAAAGGGGTTGTCCAATGAAAACAACTTATCACTAGTCCAAAGCTTAGGAAATAAGTGTCTGATCACTGGGGTCTGACTGCTGGGCCCCCCACTGATCCCAAGCGTCCAAGTATGAATGGAGCAGCAGTCACACGTACTCTTCATTCATCCCTATGGGACAGCCAGAGATAGCTGAGTACAAACACTTGGCTATCTGCGGCAGTCCCATAGAGATCAATGGAGTGCCAATGTACACACATGACCACTGCTTCATTTATACGGGAACACTCGGGACCCCCATTTTCGTGATTGAATGGAGCCCCCACAGATCAGCTGATCAGACACTTATCACAAATGCTCCAGATAGATAGTAAGGTGTTATCATAGGACAACCCCAGGATGATACCCCGAGTGGAACCCCTTCATATGGTGTACTGTCATACAGTGTTTAAATTAGTATACCATAGCTAATGATAGCTTTTGTATTAGGCCACTGTGTGGCTTGGTGTCTAGATAGCAGTGCCATACGGTGGCATAATACCAGTGCTATACAGTGCCACCATATGGTACTCAAATAATACCATCATGCGGTGACTAAATACATAGAGTGATCTGATAACAGAAGATGTGCACCACGCGTGACCACACACACCTAGAGAAGTCCCTCCAAGGGAGATAAATAATGTGAAGGAACAAACACCCTTTTCCCTTGAGGCAATTGTTACCTTATTCATTGTCAGAGCATTTGCTTTTGCAAGCACTTGATCCATGGCATCATTTGGAATGCTAAATTTCCACTGATCGGGATTCTGTCTGTACTTCTTCTCGCTGAGAATGTCTTTGGCTTTCCTGGCTTTTTCAACATCCAAGGAACCAATTGGAACCCAACCGACTCCTTTCAGCCAGTTGTTGAAGTCTGTCTTATACTGGTTCTGTAATATAAGATGAAGAGAGTAAACATTACAATGGATGAACATCCCACAACATAAGTGTCTGCAATCGAGTATTATAATAAAGTGCCCACCAATGACTAAAATTGGATGCCAAGAGCAACGAGAAGATCAATCAATAACCGTGCAAACATACATTTTACATTTCATCTATTTTTACCCCCTACTAAAGGGATTGTGCCATCTTTGAAAGTTTGTTGGAAGTCAAACTGCTGGGACCACCACCAATCCCAGGAATGGAGCCCAAGTGCATCAGAGAGTCAAAACCACTGTGATTACACATTCATTTCAATGAGACCGCTGGAGATAACTGAGCACTTAAACTCCGCTATCCCTGTCGGCCCTATTGAAAGGAATGGTGCGGTGGTGCGAATGTGCAACCACTGCTTCCATCACTTCAAGATTCACCAAAACCCTGTTCTTGAGATCATAGGGGTCCCAGCAGTCAGACCCCCTCCAATCTGAAAGTTAGCCTCTATCCTGTAATGTTTCTGCATCAGCCATAACAGAGAAGGGGGCTGACTTAGGTATTAAGATGAGCCAAACAAGCAGCCCTCTTGATGATGTGCCGGGCATAGAGAGAGGGGGCATACCACATGACCCAGTGTTGGAGCTGGGCTGGAATTGAAGGTTCTGACACAACAGGACTACGTAGGTATTTAGGCTTCTTGGACAACCCCTTTAAGATGCCATTTTCAATGCACAATTTTTCAAGAAATCAGCAGAAGAGTATCAATAGGGTTCCCCGTTATGCAGCTCTACCTTTCAACTGCTTGATAAAGGATGTTGAGAGATCTCTCGCTCACCCTGCCACCCCCCGAATCTTTTCGGACAAGTAGGCAGTTACTCGAAAAAAGCAATGCTCGCTCGAGTAATTGCCTTAACCGAGCATGTTTGCTCATCTCTAATTGGTCCACTTCTGCTGATGGTTCGAAAAATTGCGCATACATTTGATTATATATGGAACCTTTTATTGTGGATTCAAATAAAATAAGGCTTTTTACTTGCATCCTAATTTCCGGAGTCTGTGGTCCGATAGTTCGTGCGATTGTCTTTGAGATATTGGGTGCCAAAGACTACTGACCTACAGTTATAGCAAACATTAACTTGACAACACAAGAAATGCCATTGCAATAGGTTAAGGTCTGCTGCAACTCGTCAAGTAAACTACTAAACTGAGATGGGACAGATTGTGAAGGACTCTGCTGCTGCTCTTCTCCCAAGCCAAGAGCTCCGGAGGCTCATGTGGCTCTCTGGCTTTTGTAAGTTCTTATACCTATGTGCACCAAGCATTGTCTATGGATATATAAAATTAGAGTCTTATTAATGTGACCCTACTGGCTCTGCCCTACTAAGGGCCCTTTAACATGGAACGATTATCACTCAGTTTCTCGCTGGATCCTGCAAATCATGCAAACTGCAACCGGCCCGTGTAAGAGGACCCCAAAACCCGGTCCGCTCAGTATATGTGTGGCAATTACCTCATAATTTTTTTTCTGCAGTGGTTCATAATGTGTACTTTATAATGCTTCTTCACTTGCTGTTCAGGAAATCATCTCTCCCTGCACTGATTTCTTGCTAAGCCTGTGATAGACTTGTGTTATGAACAGTAGCCAATCAGAAGAGGCAGAGCTGCAGAGAGGAAGAGAGAGCAGCAGCCTAAACCAATGATGAGACAGGGGGTGTGTCTCCGGCTACCTCAGACTCCCGTAGACACTGTAGATAAACAGTAGTCACAGATCACAGCTCTGCTCTAATAAAGCTGAGCTAAAAAGTAGTCAAGGAGCAAAATCTAAGGTAAATAAGTAGTAATCATCCTATATCAGACCTGCACAACTTGGCGTAAAAGCTTGGCATTAAAATAAAAGCTAAACTTCTTTGGACTGCAGGTAGCTGTTGGATTATGGGGGCCTATAGGACCTTCCCTGACACTATAATCATGTGATCGAGATCATTTCAGCCACGGCCACATGGCAAGGGAGAGGCTAGCAAGCGTCAGCTGTGTGCATGGCTGCACTCACTAATTGTCCCTATTCAAGACCAGGTTCAAGTCAGCGCTGGCCTAAAGGACATTCCTTGACATCTTAGTCATGTGACATTTCACAAGCCGCCAGAAACCCTTTGGCAGGCAACTCGGGGCCTGCGGGCCATATGTTGTGCAGGCCTGTCCTATAGGAACTAACTTACATTTCATTTTTGAGCTCCTGAATGGAGAGTTACTTTAAGGTTTGTACAGTAGACTCTGAACTGTAGATGCCACAGCATCCTCTAATCATGGTATAACAGGCACCAGGGTCACAACGATCTCTCTGAGAGTCAATAGTGAACTATGTACAGTATCACCAGCGTCTGGCTCGTTGGTAAGTACCATGTAACTAATGTATTACTTAACAATACTGTAAAGGGTATCCAGGATCGTGGGCCATTGGTTACTATACTTACATATATAAGCTGTATCAGATGACAACAGATAACAATTACTTACATCACTCTGGATCTGCATCCTGTTCCTAGAGAGCTCCAAGGGCATAGCATCGGGCAAGAGCGTGTAACTGTGGATCAGCTGCTTGTAGTGTGTGTTGGAGGAAACTTCTTGAGCTTTCTTGGCGGCAGTGATATTAAACATATCCAGAGGTGTGTGATACTTAGTCTTGCTCTTCTCATAGTCTTTCTTGTACTCACGATCGGACTGGATTTTGGCAACGTGCATATAATGGACCAGTTTAGGATCGTCCTGAAGGCTACGGAAACCCACGTGTTTTCCTCTGGCTTGTTGATAGGCTTGTTTATATTTGAACTACGCGCCCAATGTGGAAAGAGACGATAACAAGGTCAACAAGCGAGTCCCAGATGAAATGTACAAAGCATAATATAGTATGTATAGAATATGTATGATACTCACGTCACTTGCGATGTTTCTTGATGCCTTGGCTGCCACAATGGATATGGCATCTGGTTTCAGGTCATATCCTTTAGCAAGGTGCTTGTTCCAGTCGGCTTTATAGATGGACTACATTAGAAAAAAAGCAATGAAAGGTTGACCACATTGTAGACTTTGGTTATGCCTGTGCAATAAATCTGATTGTTCCCATCAGCAGGAATGCTCCGGCTGTTTCGTCATCTCCTCTCTTCCAGCTTCTTGTTGGGGTAGTTGCTATGTACTTGTCCTACAGCTGATCCATCATTTTGAGTCAGCTGACCACTATGCTGTTTGGAGGGGAGTTCCTGATTGCTTGGCATCTCTTTAAATATTCCTCCCGTTTGCAGTGTGTTGTAAGCTATGTGCATTCTTATCTTGTATTCCTGGTATGCTTCTAGTATCTTACCTCTGGTCTATTTTGTTTTTTCTCAGTGTAGTTTTCGTTCTCTGATTTTTTCCAGTCTATTACTTGCTTCTTAGCCTTGTAGTTTGTCTCTTTTTCCCTTGGCTTGTATCTGTCTGTCTCTTGCTTTTTGGTTCAACTATGCTTAGGTTTGGTGTTCTTGTTTCTAGGTCCTAGTGCCCTTTCATTCTTTGTCAGGGTCAGTGTTTCAGACAGGATTTCCATCAGGAACAGATTAGGTAAAGACTGAGGGGCAGTGGTGTCTGGTTTTAGGGTCAGCATCAGGGATAGATTAAGGGAAGACTTAAAGGGGCATTTTGGATGTGATACAAGCTCTCAAAAGTTACAGATATGATAGGTGTGCAGCATATTTATGCACAGCTGTTTATGAGTATAACTCACACAGTGATTACCTTCTTATCCTGTTTCTATTCCTGATGCTTCCCCACATAGCTATTTTCCAAGATGGCTGCCACATGACTGCTGACATGCAGCTTGAAACTACAATTATCGCCATTTCCTATTGCAGCTCAGCCTCAGCCTAAAATGAATGGGTCTGAGCTGAGTTCTACAATACCAGACATAGCCCATGGGCATGAGTGGCCCTGTTTTTGGAAACAAAACAGACCTCTTTTAACCTAAATCTGACTAACCCCTTTAGTTACCTTCCATGCTTCTTAGGTCTGTCCTATATTTTTTTCAAATCCCATATTGATACATGGTACTTATACATGTAAGGTTCATACTCACCTCACTTATATTTTGGGCATTCACTCTTGCTTGAATGAAGTTGGGATCATCTGGATTCAGAGCATACTTGCGTTTTATTTTCTCACCAGCTGCTTTGTATGCGATCTAAGGAAGGACATAAAAAGATAAAGATGATGACAATGTAGTACAATGAGACCTCTCCAAAAGACTACCGCTTTGAGAAGATCACACCCGATTTAGACTAGATTTTTCTGTGATGGTGTAACGCAGTGGGTGTGGAACCATGGTGCCACTGACTGATTTGGCTTTGGGCTACTACTGAAGGCTCTCAGTGGTCATCTGATTTTCATCCTTTAACCATTTTAAAGGGATCTGTTCTTTACTGTACAAAACCCCCAGGTCATTTCCCCAAAAGTAATTCCAATGAAGTGACACGTGAGTGAGTCAAAGGCACCAGAGTGTGGTAGCAATGGAACAGGCAAGGATGTAATCAGAGTAACAGCCGTGGATATAGTGCAGCATCTGCCACACAGAAGACTCAAAGGATGCTGATGGTCATGACCAGGGGGATGGAGAAGTGAAGAGAGGCACAGCCTGCCCCAACTGGTGACCAAAACAGATAGAGTTTTCAATTATTTTATATTCTTTGACCACTTCTCAGGAAGACTATTTTTACTGAAAATGTGAGCGGTCTTCTCCAGGGCAATGACTAGAGTGGATGTAAAGGTAGCAGTCTCACATGGGCCTTGGTACCTGAGGGGGGCCACAGGCTTTTTTTGCCACATAAGATAATATTAATATTATGAATGCCACATTATAGGTGAGGGCTTTTTGAACACATTTTGCATTGGGCCCAGGCGCTCCAAATTACACTTCTGGTTGTCTCATAAAGGGTAACTAGACACAAATAATATTTAATTTCAGTCTTTAAATAGGAAACAAAAATGAATCGAAATGATATGTAGTGGTGGGTACAGCTGAGATACTTACATCACTCATCTGTTTAGTATTGCTTTGAGCAAGAGCCATATCCATAGAATCAGGGATTCTGGTAAACTTGAAAGTGTCAGGGTGCTGTCTGTAATTCTTCTCGCTAATGGCATCTCCAGCTTTCTTTGCTTTTTCTACATCCAAAGAACCCAAAGGACTCCAGCCGATACCCTTAAACCAAGTGTTGTAATCTTCTTTATAGACATTCTGGGATAGAAAATAGAGAGCACATCAGTCATTGTAATAGCAAGACCTAAAGAAGAACTTGAGAACTTCTAGAAGACCATACTCACGTCACTCTGGATCTGCATCCTGTTCCTCGACAACCCAACACTCATCGCATCTGGCAGGAAGGTGTAATGATGGATTGGCTGTTTGTAATTGATACTGGTGGCTACTTCTTGGGACTTCTTGGCAGCTGTGATGCTGACCATGTCTAGAGGAGTGTGATACTTGGTCTTGCTGGTTTCGTAGTTCTTCTTGTATTCCCGGTCTGACTGCATCTTGGCCACAGCCATAAAGTGCACTAGTTTAGGGTCATCCTGCAAGCTTCTAAAGCCAATATGTTTTCCTCTGGCTTTCTCAAAAGCTTGCTTGTATTTGTACTAAAAAAATAAATATCCAAAGCCATTAGTTAGTATTCCATATACAACCAACACGGTCAAACTCCACATTCACAATAATAAATTAGGCTACTTGATGAGTTCCTGTCGTTTCAGATGACTTTTCGAAATAAGCTACCTGAGTACATGAGAAATAACAATATATTTGACCATTATATAGCTTGTTATCCTGCAGTTATTACCAGTTTTTCCCTTAACAGGCTCCAACTCTAATTCTCAGTCTTCCCTCAGCTGTTGGGTGTGGTCTGCATGCTCTACACACTGCACAGAGAGAAGATAAGATCCTGCTTCCCTATTATGATCTCTTACTCAGAAGCAGCAGCAATAACATGGAGGACATTATACATCAGGGCAGAGCAATGCAGATGTGACTCTGGCAAGGAAGAAGTTAAAAAACCTACCAAAGCTGCAGCACATCTCTGTGTGCCTCTCTGGGTCCCTCTTACTCTGCAGTTGATTCATCTGACTTTTCCTTGGCCCAGCCTTTGAACTTTACCAAAACTTAAAAGCATTATCTAATTTGGACAAAAACTTTTTGTCAAAAGGGTGCCCTGATAATAAGTAGATCATAGGTTGTGCTTAGTGTTGGGATTCCTAGAGGTCCTTTTTGTATCTGTGTGGGAACCTGCAGCAAATAACCAATTCTAGAGCAGCAGGTGGCGCTTTTCTAACATTAGTCATGGAATATCCAAGCACAGAAACAGCTGGTGGCGTAATTTGTATATTAGTCCTGAGGACATAAACTGCAGGGTGCGCTATTCTAGCATTAGTCTGGAAATATCTGGAGATATAAGTAGCAAGTGGTGCTATTCTAACATCAGTCCTGGAATATTCAGGGATAGAAACAGCAGGGGGCACTATTTTAGCATTAGACCTGGAATATCTGGGGTTTAAAAAATTACTGCCAATAGTAGACAATACGCAGAGGAATCACAAAAACCCAACTTATCAATGAGAATGCAATGTTGGCAAACAATCTTTGTCAACAATAAAGTCAGAAGGTAAAGTCAATACGCAACCCATAGAGTAGAGTAGGGCTGTACGCGCGTAATAAGTGGTAAAATAGAACATTCTCTTTCACGTGCGTATTATATTCAATGTACATACGTAAATGTGAATGAATCAATGAAGATCAATGTACTTTTATTGACTCCATTCACCATGTATTAACGCTCATGTGAATGAGCCCAAAGGGTGGTTTCACATCTGCGCTCGAGGTTCTGCTTTCCTGATCTATTCGGCTCCGTCTCAGGATGGAACCCTGACACGCTGAATGTACCCCACTGACTACAATGGGATGTGTTCGGTGTACGCACTTCATGCATTGGTTTTTCTTCCGGTATTCTGACCTCCGACCGCAGGTACCAACGCAGATGTGAAACTGGCCTAATACAGTGCAATAACTAAGTTACACATATCTGTTCCCTTTTGGTGACATCAGAACTGAATACATATGAGATCACTTTTGAATGTGGTCCTTGAACCATAATACACCTTAATAAGGTGCAATAATGAAGTTAAACATATCTGTTCCCTATGTGTGAGAACTCTCTCTATAAAAGTTCAAGACACCCTAAAACACATCTCTTGGGTGCAGGAGTTGTAATGGAAATAAAAGTTATTGCAAGCTGATTATCCTCGTCATCCCACCACAGACCCCTGGTGAAACCATTTTTATGGTGGAACCACGTTGGGTCGCTATTATCAAAAAGAAATATCTTCTCTATCCTAATCTCGAAGGGCAGAATAACCTGTAGATAACAGTATTGCTGTCTCATTGGTGGCGTATTTGTAAGCCTATTTAAAATACACTCAAAGCTGAGTTTGGAATATTCTCACAATGTCAATACGATTCAGTAACAGTTATTTATAATAATACATTTTCTCAGTGATTTACTACTCGTATCATCATCAGCAGTAACTGGAATGGGCTGCACTCAGTTTGTTGAAAAGGTGTTTCATACCCGGTACCCATTACACCTCATTGTGAGCCGCTTCATGCTGAAAAGGCAGGAGTCTCCAGAGAGCGCTTCACATTGGATGTATTACGGTAAGTCATTATCCATACAATGGCTCTAATTTTTCCCTTCCTGACCAGTCGAGATATTGAAGAGCGGCCCCACTGAATGATGGCTGCCCCCTGTATATAGTCTATTACACCCTGCATACATATACTTCCTGAATAGATGTCTTTATAAGCTGATAGTTCAAGATGAAATCCCTTCTGAAAATAGTCCCAACACGTTTCCCCCTCTACTGTAATTCAGAGGGTTCATCAGTGAAAGTAACACACACTTGCACATCCTCCTTCAAACGACATGTGACACCATGATGGCAGGTGCGGTTCCATCCAGCCTGGGAAAGCTACAGGTACACCCACACTAATCAGAAAAGTGCATCTTACGCCGTTTAATCATGAGATTACGTTTGCAATGGACAAATTGTCTTTAACACTTACATCACTGGCAATATTTCTAGAAGACTTTGCCGCGACAATAGGAATTGCATCCCCCAAAACATGGTGTCCTTTGGCGATTGTTTTCTGCCAGTCGTGTTTGTAGAAGTTCTGAAAGGCAAAATATCAATTAAATTATAAAGTATCCCTGCAAACACATTACACTATAGATGTCAATGGCAGTCATTAGACTTGGGGCTCCTGCACATGGCCGCTCTATGGCCATAGACGTCCAAGTTATATGGAGGAGTTTGGCTAGGCTGAGAATTCATCTTTTTTGGGATACCTAATAGTGTGTTGGGGAATTAGTTGGCAATACTGTACATAAGCAAACACATAACATTCCTTTAACCCCTTAATGATGTGGGCTTTTCCGTCCCCCTTTCAAAAAAATCCTAACCCTTGTATTTATCATCAACTTAGCTGTCTGAGGGGATAAATAACGCATTGCTTTGATAGATCAGACTTGATGTTTATTTAGCTTTGCATTGATTTTTTTATTAGAAATATGGGAAAAGGGGATTAAACTTTTGCTACCTTTTATTTTTCTAATTATATTAATAAAACATTTTGTACTCATTTTTACGTATTTTTTTAGCCTCCATAGGTTGACTTGAACTTGCCATTGTGTGATCACTCGTAACGCATAAAACAATGCCATAGTATTGCATTATACTGCATTCTGACAGGCAGTGTATCAAGACGTGCTACAGACATGCATTGATAGACAATTAGTCATGGCAACACTGGGGGCCTTTAGAAGGCCCCAGGTTGTCATGGCCACCAAATAAAAATAATAATCTTTATTTGTATAGCGTCAATATATCCCGCAGCGCTTACAAAGACAGGGGTGATACAGAAAGACAAAAGTACAAAGATTACAGAACCGCGGTTACATAGTAATCAGCTGATGGAAACAGTAGGGGTGAGGGTCCTGCTCCAACGAGCTTACATGCTACAAGTAATGGGGCGATACAGAAGGTAAAGGGGCTGGAGATGTGCACGGTATGGCGGGGTGGACAGTGAGGGATGCTATACACAGACAATGGTCAGACATTCAGCCATGTGATGGCAGAAT
Source organism: Eleutherodactylus coqui (assembly GCF_035609145.1). Taxonomy (NCBI): domain Eukaryota; kingdom Metazoa; phylum Chordata; class Amphibia; order Anura; family Eleutherodactylidae; genus Eleutherodactylus; species Eleutherodactylus coqui. The sequence continues at coordinate 17,773,627 of NC_089844.1, forward strand.
CGGTATAACTGCGGGGGCAGTTGATAGTGGCTAGCAGGGATTGCAGTCAGTAGGTCAGGGAGCATGTTATCAGGCGGCATACAGAGGGGTTTGGTTTAGAGGATGTGGTATGCCTCCCTGAAAAAGTACATTTTTAGAGCACACCTGAAGTTTTGTAAGTCCTGGATTGCCCCGATAGCCTTTGGTAGTGCGTTCCAGAGGACTGGTGCTGCTCTGGAGAAGTCTTGGAGGTGGGAATGAGAGGTTCGAATTAAAGGGACACTCAGTCTGATTTCGTTAACAGAGCAGAGGGAGAGGGCTGGGCGATGGATTGAGATAAGGGAGGCAATATAGGACGGCACTGGCGCTGTGGAGAGCTTTATTGATGAAGGTAGTGAGTTTAAATTGAATTCTGTATTTAAATGACACCTTGTGATCTCATTGCAGGCCGGCCATCGGGGACCCACTAACAGCGATTGTGAAATGTAAATGCTGCTGCCAAAATTGACCTTGGTATTTGAAGGATTAACAGCTGTGATCAGTGTGAACGCTGATCGCTGCTGTTGTCGGCAGGTGTCAGCTGTCAAAGACAGCTTATACCCACCATATATGGAGTGGGATCGGCTCTCGATCCCGTTCCATATGCACCACAAAAGCCAGGATGCAAATGAACACTCTGGGGCATGTAGGGATTAGAAATTTATCCCCAATCCACTTCTGGATTGGAGGTTTCATGAATACCCGAGAATCAAAGGTCCGTGCATGAATGGAACAGCAGTTCACATACACACTACCGCGCCATTTATTTACATTCATCTATTTAAAACGGAATGCTGGGAACTGCTGGGCGCTTGAACTCTGCGATCTTTGGCACTTCCACTTAAATAAATGGAGCGTCAGCACACATGAGCGACCGTTGCTCCATTCATACAGGGACCTTCAGGCTCCAGTGGTAGAACCCCCACCGATCTGAAACTTATTCCCTATACTGTTGATAGGAGATAACTTTCTATCCAGGCACAAACCCTTAATCTGTCATCAATGGGAGTCGCTAGGTTCTGAATTTAAACAATCTGATTTATTGGACAGTCATAGAAAAGTATGTCAAACTTGCTTGTAACAGTAGAGAGTCCAATATTGGCAACATCTACAACTGCATTGGCCCAGGAGGGTGGGTGCATTGCCACTTTAGAAGCAAATTATTAGATTACATGGGACTAACCTAATGAATGTCATTGCTCCTAATTACTGGTGGGTTGTTAAAAGTGTTGTCCAGGAATTCAACAAAATGGACTGTCTTAGGGGAAAAATGGGCAGAGCCAGTACCTCAAGCAGGGGGCAGATAGGCTGAATGGTAAGCCTGATAGGAACGACCAAAACAGACCATGACCTTTCCTCCCTTGGTCTAGAAATACATTCACCAATCCTAGGGCAGGTTTTTTTTTAAAGCTGCATGGATGGCGGCCATTTTTGTTGAATTGCTCACAAAAATAGATAAAGGTAAGATTGTTTTGAGCCCTGTAATATGTTGTCCAGGGTACAAACCTCTTTGATAAGTTTGATGAAGTATTGTCATCATTTTTGGCACATTTCAATGTCACTGTCAGAACTAACTGTAGCATTTAAAGGATTAACAGGCAATACCCGCTCGCATGGTTCGGCTCCTGAGCCCGTCTATGTACAGCATATGCTGTGGATGTGCTAACTCCATGGTATATGTGCAGTTAGGACGTATATAGCTGTATGTGTGACATGAGGGGGTTAATGGAGCGTTTCTTACTATTACCACCCCTCGGAATGTGCCACCACTTTTTGTGCTACCATCATTTCATCATTGGTTCTCTCTGCTCAAATCTTCTGCTTCAAGTTTTGTAAAAATCCATATTATAATGGAAATAACTGCTGAATTATCGTATTTTCAGGACTGCAGGCTGCCGTAGTAAAGACATCTCGCTGCACATACATATCTAATAAATGGATAGTCATGTTGTATGCAGAACAAGCTCTGCATCAATCCAATGTGATCCGATGACTTACATCACTAATAGTAGTTGCATTGTACTTGGCTTGGATAAACTGAGGGGCGTCAGCAGGTAAATGATACTTGTGCAAAGTCTTCTCCCCTGAAGATTTGTACAGTTTCTGCAAAAAGCAGCAAGGAGAGAAGCTTAATAGTTAAATACATGTAAAATGATAGAACAGCGCATCATTTACATACAAGCATTTGTCGATATCTAGCGAAGGGCAATGTTAAAAGGCGAATGTCAAAGTTAGGTTGAGTTACTCACATCATTGAGTTGGAGGGCATTTGTCTTCGCCTGGACCATGACCGGAGAGTCGGTAACGCTAGTAAATTTGATTGTATCTGGGTGTTGTCTATATTTCTTCTCATTTAAGGCATCTCCAGCTTTTTTGGCCTTCTCAACATCAAGAGACCCAATGGGTATCCATCCTGTGCCTTTCACCCAACCGAGATCTGACTTGTAAAGATTCTACAGAAAAGAAAAATTATACGAATGAAGTTATGTTAAGGCCTCCATACACATTAGACTTTAGTTGTCTGAACCCCCCATTACCGGTGGGGTCAGACCACTCTCTGGTGTGCATGGGGCAAATCAACTTTCCCTCAACGGATGATATCAGGGATGTTGTATTTCAAAGCCGGATCCTTTTTTTCTCTAGGGAATAGTCCAGTGCCAGTGCTATTTGGCTGCAGCTTACCTCCCTAAACACATGAATATTCTGCCAAACCCATTGTTTCTGTGTATAGGGAAGTCAGGGTAAACAGCTGTTGGTTGAACATCTAACGGACATTCATCCAAGAGTTGTTGAAGCTGGATAGGGGTTTTTAGAAAAAGGGTATACCAATAACATTATGTGTGGGTGACCCAACTTCCCTCAGCACAATCAGCTGTTTGCTGGTGCTGTTGGGAGCGGGATCCTGGGTGATAAGCTGTTAGCCCCGGGCCCTGCATTCAGGGAAAGGTTGTGCAAAGAAACTCACATCACTTTGTATCTCCATCATCTTCTTGGATAATTCGACGCTCATTGCATCTGGGAGGAAGGTGTATTGGTGGATTGGCTGCTTATAATTAATACCGCTGGCAATTTGCTGCGCCTTCTTCGCAGATACCACGTTGACCATATCTAGTGGAGTATTATACTTGGTCTTCGTCTTCTCATAATCTTTCTTATATAATCGGTCAGACTGCATCTTAGCCACATTCATATAGAGTACGAGTTTGGGATCATCCTGAAGGCTTCGGAAACCAACAAGCTTGCCTTTCTGGTCCTCATAAGATTTCTTATATTGTACCTGTAACCGTAATTAAACATAAAGACAATAACACTTTTTTAGATCTTAACATTTAAATCAACTGTTGAACCTGATGATGTTCCTCTAAGTATACCGTAAAAACTTAAAGGGAACCCGTCACCTCCTATAGGCACTATAGTCTGCTATGGTGAATATAGGATATTCTAGGTCCTGAATCCTGGGATGTAATTTTTAGAATTCCCAGGCTCCCCGTTGCCGTATTGAGAATTCGGAGTGCAGTTAGTCAATATGACTCTTTTCATTCAGTATGTGCATGCACACTCCAATGTTCTCTATGGGAGTGCGCATGAGTGGACCAAATGAAAAGAAACATATTGAATGACCACGCACAGACTTCCTGGGGTGACAGTGTGGTAATGGGGAGCTGGTAAGTATAAAAATTACACCCCAGGATTCAACGGGACCTATCTTAGAAGCACTATAACTTTGTTTATGGTACTTATAGGAGGTAACCAGTTCACTATACGGGGATATTCCCGTCTCAGCAAGTTATCACCTATCCACAGGATAGTGAAGATCAGTGGGAGTCTGATCTCTGAGACCCCACCAATCCTGAGATTTCATCCCTGGCAAGTTCCAAAGTTTGGGGAACGGAGGTCCCACATGTGCACCACCGCTCTGTTCACTTCAGTGGGACCGCTGGAGATTCCTGAGTGTTTCAAATCTACTATCTCTGGCAGTCCCATTGAAGTGAATGGAGTCATGACCCCACTGCTGTCAAAACGTAGGGATCCGCCAGGTACCCAGCAAATGGACTCCCACTGATCAGAAAGTTATCCCCTATCCTAAAGTAGAAAAGAGCACTTACGTCGCTGGCCGCCTTCCTTGCCGCCTTAGCAGCCCTAATTGGGATGGCGTCAGACCTGAGGTCATATCCTTTAGCCTTTAATTCTTCTAATCCTTGTTTGTAGTATGTCTGAAAGAAATATTAAAAATGATTTATTGTAGAGCTGAAGGTCTGAGGGACGGGATCTGGTAATCATGGAAGCGGAGCTCTTACATCGCTGAGGTTGTAAGCATTCACTCTGGCCTGTATAAGTTCTGGAACATCTGCGGGTAAGGAGTACTTGTGGATGACCTTCTCGCCTTCTGCTTTATAAAGAATCTACAAAAAGAGGAACAAATATCATCAGTCTGAGAAATGTATTCCGATGTGGAATGTTCAATCTGTAGCTCTCATTGAACAAGATGATTAGAAGGAACCTACATCGCTCCTCTGTTTCTGGTTGACTTTAGCTTGAACCATGATCGGGTCGTCGTCTACAGAGGTGAATTTAATAGTATCTGGATGCTGGCGATATTTTTTCTGGAAGAAGAATCAGAATGTTGGTAAATATAATTGTCTAGATTATGGTATCAGTTATATATAGTGACAGGCATGGAGGTGTAGTCATGGAAAGCAGGTATGTATCACCCAGGCTTCTATAATATGTGGATTAGCAGGGAGTGTCTCACCTACTAGGTAATGAATCCAATAAGTGGATATTTAAAAGCAGCCAGGAAGACAGTGAGCTGCCCCATCTCTAGGGAACACAGAAAGCAGGTCTGTGTGAGAAGCTGTTGTGGACTGTGAGTATGGCCGGTCTCACATGAACGGGTCGGATTCCGCAAGTGAGAGCCCGCAACGGAATCCGTCCCTGTCCAGCATCCATGCGTACCTTTGAATATCTGTATTGTGGATGGCTACGGCGAGCCGCCATCGGACATGTGCAGTATAGAGTAGAACCCTGTCTACCAGTTACAAAACAAAGAGGTTCAGCAACCTGATAGGCAAAAATGTAACTGTTTGTGAACAAAGCATCACAATTTCTTCCAAAGAAGATGGATTTGAGCCCTTAGATATACGATCACATATTCATAAAATGTACCGGTCTTATAACCTAATTACCTCATTGAGTATCTGCCCAGCTTTCTTGGCCTTTTCCACGTCCATGGATCCATACGGTACCCATCCGCAGCCTTTTACCCAGCTATTAAAGTCTGATTTATAATCAATCTAGAAGATAAAGAAGGTGAATGATATGAGATACATAATAATCAGTATCCTGAGAGCCACGATTGTACATCCAGATATTTAACAAAGATGCCAAATAAAACTCGTACGAGAACCTCCGAACATGGCCGGATGAGGTAACTTACATCACTCTGAATATTGTAGGATTTCTTGGCCAGTTGTAGGCTGACGCTGTCAGGAGGATAGAAGTAAGTATGGATTGGACGCTTATAGTCAATACCGCTGGCGATGGCCTGAGCCTTCTTGGCCAGCTGCACGGGTATCATATCTAGGGGTGCAGAGTATTTGGTCTTCATTTTTTCATAGTCCTTTTTGTATTCAATCTAAAATGAAATACATGAAAAAAGCTATCAGTAACGGCAGGCGAAGTCTGGGGGCAATATCTGCCCTTTGGGCAATCATATAGTAAAGTATTATACATGGGAGAATAAACCATAGAAGCTTCCCTGTATCTTCTATGGGAGCTGTGAGGAGTCTTCAGCCACCCTCTGGTTCCCCCATCCATGTTTTGGGTTATTATATAGTCAAGGGCGTTCCTGGCATGAAGCGACCTGAGCGGGACCTCAGACGGGCGGTGGGTTGGTATTCAGCCGCTAATTATTTTTTACCAGTCATGTTAATTCCCAGTAAAAAATAATTGCCGTCTGTGAGCCGGCCGGCAGAAACCGGGCAAGTAGTTAATTCACTCCAATTGACGCTCCGGTCCGCCACTGTTGTAATAAATCTGTGATCCTTGACCCCTCCTCCTGGTGTCTGCGTTCCTGCAAGCAGACGCCAACCTGTGCGCAGCACAGATGCTGGGTGGTAAAGTCAGGGGTCACAGACTGATTACAGTAGTGGCGGAAGCCCACAGCCGAGCAGAGCTGCAGACTGGCTGGAGGTCCACTACAGGGGGCACTATTACTTTAGGGGCCACTATGGGGATCACTACTTACTACTGGGATTACTATGAGGGGGTCACTATTATTACTGGGGCAACTATGCAGGACACTATTACTACTAGGGCCACTAAAGGGGTCACTGTAACTACTGGGGCCAGTGAGAGAAATGGAAAAAAATGCAATTCGACCATTTTTGGGAGGGTCTTGTTAGTACACCATAAAAGCAGTGGCAAAAGTAACATACGTTTATGCTGAGGGGCAGTACCATTACGGCGATACCAAATTTATATAGTGTTTTTTTTAGGGGGGGGGGGGGGGTTTGCTGTACCACTTTTAAAAAATAAAATATCTTTGGAAAAGAATTAAAAAAATTTCTGCCGCCGTCTTCTGACCATCCAAACTTTTTTTTATTTCTCCATTGACATAGTTATATGAGGGCTCATACCCGGGAACAGGGACTGTAAAACATGCTATTTGAGAATCCTGATATACGAGAGTTTGAAAGACATTTACCGGCCCGTAAATGGGGTTAATAAAGTTACAAGAGCAGCATGATGTCCTATGATGAGAGTCTTCTAGATAGCTGCGGTGGGCAGCTGCACAGGATTGGGGTGTACCCCAGCCTTCACCCCGTCCTCCCAAGAGCACACCACAGCACTGATATATATGGACTTACATCACTTTGATTATGAGCCACTTTCAGAGAGTGTAACATCTTGGGGTCATCTTGGATACTTAGAGCGCCGATCATCTTCCCTCTGTTGAGCTCATAATCTTTCTTATATTGCACCTGCAAATAAAGAAACCGGATTATAAAAGTGAATATACAGTAAGTGTAAATGATAAAGGTCCTACAGAATAAAGACTACAATAAAACATTACAGAAGTATCATTAAAGGGGTGGTCCAGTTGTAAATAGTGAAGACCTGTTCTTAGAATAGATCATCATTAGTAGATGGGGGGACGGAGGTCTGACGCTCAAGATCCCTATTCATTTGCTCGCATGTGCTGAGCTGATTTTTGCAGGAAGCTGACTGATCTGTTTTCACTGCAGTGGCCAGGCTTAGTACTGCAGTCCAAGTTCCCATTCATTCCCATGCCTGCAATACCAAGCCTGGCCACTGCACTGTCTGCTTCCTACACAGATCAACTTAGTGCAGGAGTGCCCTGGCCTGGTGAACAGCTAATTGCTTAAGGTCCATCACCTTGAACCCCACCCAATCTTCTATTGATGGATGGCCTAAGGATAGGCGATCAATAGTTTACAACTAGATAATGCCTTTAATAGCAATAAATACCAAGATAATTTCGAGCCGGCTGCCCCTACCATGAGGCGACCTCAGAGGTACCAGCAGATTGCTGGCTGGCCGGTATTTATTTTTTTACTGGCAATATTAATGGGCGGTAAAAAAATATTGCCACCCGTGAGCCAGCCAGGCAGCACCAACAAGCATTTACAGGACTTGCTCTGTAGTCTTGGTCCACCAACAACCACTCCTGTAATCAACCTGTGTGACCCCTGACCTCTCCAACCGGCATCTACGTTCCTGCACACAGACGCTTGGCAGAGAGGTTAGGGACACACAGGCTGATTACAACATCAGCAGCCACCGGTTACTGGAACTACAGGGGAAGTGAGTTAAAAGTTTGTTGGATTAGTGACTTCCAGATAGATGTCTGTCCAGCCTCTGAAGACTTCCATTGAAGGAGAACTCACCACCTCCCATGGTAACCTGTTCCACTCATTGATCCCCCTCACTGTCTAATATCTAATCTGTGTCTCCTCCCTTTCAGTTTCATCCCATTGCTTCTAGTCTTTCCTTGTGCAGATGAGAATAGGGCTGATCCCTCTGCACTGTGACAGCCCTTCAGATATTTGTAGACAGCTATTAAGTCTCCTCTCAGCCTTCTCTACAAGCTAAACATTCCCAGATCCTTTAACCGATCCTCATAGGACATGATTTGCAGACCGCTCACCATCTTGGAAACTCTTCTATGAACTTGCTCCAGTCTGTGGATGTCTTTTTATATTGGGGTGCCCAGAACTGGACACAGTATTCCAGATGAGGTCTCACATGTGAAAAGCCACCCTGAATAAATCCCCCCCTCTGTTTTTTTCATTCGTGGAAACTGCGCCATTCTTGTCTACTGGCTGTGTCTGGTATTCCAGCATGGCCTCATTAAAGCGAATGGGCCTGAGTTTCAATATTACGAATAGCATGGACAGATCCTGCCTTCAAGAATACCCCGTGTACAGCGCCTTAATCTCTACAAGATACTTAGAACAAATAATCATGACTACCCTTTAATGCGACGGTTCCCAACCCCACACAAATGTTGCCCTGCTACTTACATCACTGGCCTTCTTACGATTTGCCTTTGCTGCCACCAGAGGAATAGCATCAATCTTAATTTCACATTGCTTGGCCTTGGCCTTATTCCAGTCATATTTGTACCATTTCTGCAAGGTGAAGATGAAAAATAACATAAATATATGGAACATTGTATTAATCACGCATCTCAATGAACAATCACACGACTGAGCCGTATTGATCAAATCTGTGATACACAACTGTCCTATCTGCCCCTAACACCAGCATTTAGGGGGGAAAACTGGTATGTGGCGCATACTATTCTCTTGAGCCCGCTCCATGCACCCTTTATGACCATTCAACGTTTACCATTTACCATTGGCGGTTGTGAAAGGTGTTAAGAGATGGAGCACACAGTTTCAAATACTTTGGCAATGCTAACTATATTTCTTAGCAAGATTCTCTCAACTTGTCGGCCATCATAGGATCAAGATGGAGTCTCTTTGTTAATACACAGGGGGGCATTTATTAAGCCATTTTGGTGTAGAATAATTGAAAACTTTTGCACAAGGGCTGTTTCTGCAAAAATTTTACGATTTTTCAGCCTTCTGTGCCGATCCGCCCATTTTGAAAACTGGGCAGGCTTTGTTGGTCCAACAAATTTACGTATAATTACGCCAGAACTGAGTGCCCCGTATGCCCAGGGAAGTCATACTAAGCCTGGCGCAGGAAATACCGGGCTTAGTAGATTTCCTCCATAGTCTCTTACAATATGTAGCAAGCTGGCTGTAACTCTGTGGACATGCAACACGGCTCTCTATGGTATACACTCATGGTCTTTTAATGGCGTCCTTCCACTCGGCAGGTTCACGACCGAAGCTCCCACAGCTACAATGGTCCAACTCTCCGGGTGCTTTCAGCTCCAACAAGGTGGCTCCAGGGCTGGTCTGGCAGCACACACTCAGGCTGTACCCAACCCCTTCTCCAGCAGGCTTCCACAGCTGCTCTCATGGCTCCCGACTCAGCCGCACCCAGCCTTGCACCAAGCTCATGCACTTGTTGCTCACTCCACTACTGTGGCCATCACAACCTCTACTTGCACACTACACCCTGCCTTCGCAGTGTCCACACGGGCCATGACAGAGACTGTTACATGAATCTGTTGCATATTACAATACAGAATAGCCCATCAGACGTTATGAGATACTCCTCAATATTGTAGCATTTCTCCTAGTAACCCTCGGCATCTATATAATAAACAATCACTAAAGCATTATCACCCCATTACACACCAGCATTTACCTCACTTCCCCAACAAACATTAGCATTGGTCTTGCTCTCCCACAAAAGCATCGGCATCTTATGTCATCTCTCTAAAGAAACTTTCTACCTGACTACGCTAGGTTAACTTTCAGAATTTTTTATTCACCCTGCAGACATTCACAAAAAATACAATATGTGATTCGTAATATAAGCCCATCAATAAACAGGAATGTACTTACATCACTCAGGTTATAGGCATTCACTCTAGACTGCAGGATAAAAGGAGCATCTGAGGGAATCGAGCACTTAAACTTTTTCTTTTCATGATCTGCTTTATAGTTAAGCTGAAATGAAGGAAGAGAAAACCATTATATTCCAGACTCCAGTCCGGCCATTTACAAATCTTGGACACTGCTGCCATTCTATATAATGCATTGGCTGGCCTTCTATAAAACTGTATGTACTGCTTGCCTGTCACTCTGTATCAGACACTGGCTGCCATTCTATATTTGGCTGTAGCTGTCATTTAATATTCGAGCATAGCTGCCATTCCATAATATACACTGTCTGTCATTCTATAATAGACTCTAGTTGCCCAGATATACTTAAGACGCTGGGCGTCATTCTAAATATCGGACACTGGCAGTTATTCTATATATGACACTGGAGGCCCCTCTATATTAGCCAGTAGCTGTAATTATATATTAGATACTAGCTGCTATTTTATATATAATACATTGGCTGCCATTCTATATCAGACATTAACAGTCATTTTATACAAGATATTAAATGTCATTCTGAATCAGACACTGGCTTCCATACTAGATATGACAATAGCTGTTGTTCTATATTAGACACAGGCCATTCTATACATTAACTGTCATTCTATATCAGACACTGCCTTTCTAGATATCAGACAATGGGCACCATTCTACATATCCAACACTGGGTGCCCTGCTATATTGGACAGTAGCTGTCATTTTAAATTAGATTCCAGCTGCCATTAGTTGCCATTCTATATAAACACTAGCTGCCATTCTGTAAAATGTGCTGAATGTCATTCTATAACAGTCACTGGCTTCCATTCTAGATATGACAGTAGCAGCCGTTCTATATTAGACACTGGCTGTCATTTTTACATTAGATACTAGCTGCCATTCTATATATAATTCCTTGGTTGCCATCCTATATCAGATACTGCCTTTCTAGATATCAGCAACTGGGCGACATTGTAGATATCAAATACTAAACACCATTCTGCATATCACTGAGCACCCTTCTATGTTAGCCAGTAGCTGTCATTTTACATCACTTTCCAGCTGTCAATGGCCACCATCCAATATATGACACTGGCTGTAATTCTGCATAAGATACTGAATGTTATTCTATATCAGATACTGACTTCCATTCTATGTATGACAGTAGCTGGAATTCTATAGTATGTATAGACAGTATTCTATATTAGATAGTAGCTGTCATTTTATACTAAATTCTAACTGCCATTCTGTATATAATACACTGGCCGCCATTTTATATTAGACACCAGCTGCCATTCTATATATAATACATAGGTGGGCCTTCTATCTATGACTCTTGCTGTCATTCTATATTAGCCAGTAGCTGTCATTTTATATTAGATACTATCTGCCATTGTGTATGTAATACATTGGCTTCCATTCTGTATCAGACATGAACTGTCATTCTATTTTAGACTCTAGGTGCCATTCTATATCAGACAGTGGTTTCTATTCCAGATAGCCAACATTGTATATTAGACGCTGGCCACCATTTTATATTAGATACTAGCTGCCATTCCATATATATAATACATCGGCTGCCATTCTATATCAGACAGTGGCTTCCATTCCAGATAGCCAACATTGTATATTAGACGCTGGCTACCAATTTATATTAGATACTAGCTGCCATTCCATATATAATACATTGGCTGCCATTCTATATCAGATACTTGCTGCCATTCTTGTATGACAGTAGCAGCCATTCTGTATTAGACATTGGCTGCCATTCTATATGAATGCATTTTGGCAATTCTGTTTGCTTATGACAATGGATTATCTCTAACTCTATACTTACATCACTAAGCTGCTTGGAGTTCACCTCAGCTTGCACCTGTACCGGGGAATCAGTCACTTGAGTGAATTTAATTGTACCTGGGTGCTTCTTGTACACATACTGAAAAAAACACATATACCTGAATTAGTATGATGAACACGTATAGCTGAAGGTCCCATGTTCTGTATTATCCACGCAATTCAACGCCATACATCCCTAAATATTGTTCATTTGGAATTGATGTGTTCGGTCTCACAACGATGAGTTCGCCCATAATTGGATGGCCATTGATTTAAAATAAAAGATTGAACATTCGTGAATATTTGTTTTGACCCTTTTCAATGTGTTTTGGGGAAATTAAGACTTTTTCTAATTGGTTTTCATTAAAAATGTCTGATTATTTGATTTCCATGCTTCTATTCTTTTCCAAGCCACTGCAGACTGGACTGAAATCAGTCAGAGTAAACTTACAGCTCCTCCCCTAGTCTGCACCCCTGCTGTGAACATGCCTTCACTGTCTCTCCACTGAGTTAGTACAGAGGGCTGCATGGCAGTATGGGAGATGGCGGAGGAGGTCAGGGGGACAAAGACCAGAGAAAGCTACTATTACAGAGGGCCGTAATACACTGTAGGTAAATGTTCTGCTTTTATCAGCAGTTAGGGGGATTGGGACCAGCAGCCACTCAGAAAAAAGGTGATGGATAGCTGTGTAGTATTGAGTGGGTGTGGTGATGCTACACATCCTATGAAAGAGGAGAGGTAGGGGGAGCTGAGCTTATGTGTATTCATTAGAGAGACTAGCTGATCAATACTAGGAACACCCTGAGCCAAAAACTTAGATGTAGGAGGAGAACCTACATATGAAGCATGAGGCTTTATAAATGCATGAGAAGGAAAATACAATTCAAAAAAAGACAAGTGCATCATTTTTTTCTCTGTGTATTGTGTGTACACAAGATATGTATGTATTGACTTTTCTATGCACAAAGGTTTCCACAGCCTTTAAAGATGTTGCATAAGATTAGTAAAGTGAGAAATGATCTACTTCTAGTTAAAAGTAACACTGCTATTCTTGCCCATAGGCTATGTTTGATATTGTGGTTCTTTACCATTCTCTTCAAGGGACTGAGCTGCAATACCAAACACAGTCTATGGGCGAGAGTGGTGCTGTCCCTGGGGGTAAAACAGACCCTTTTTTCTAATCATATCTTAAAAAGAAATTAAAGGAAATCACCAGCTCTGCAAAAGTGAAGGCCTTTTCCTAAGGATAAGCCATCAATATGAGATCGTCGGAGTTCAGACTCTCGGCATTGTAACCAATCAGTAGATCGAAGGGGCCACATAATTTTTAGTTCCTTATCTACTTGGCATAGCTCCATAGTTTCAGTAGTGGTGCAGGTCAGCTCAGGTCTGCCCCATTTAAGTGACTGGGACTCAGCTGGAATGCCAGGCAGAGCCACTACTAAAAGTATAGAGCTGGGCCTGTTAATCAGTTAAGGCGACACAACCAATTCTATAGAAGACAATTCTTCATTGGTCAACTTGTTGATGAGAGTGATATATCCATAGTACCCTTCACATCCCCCCTCAATGACAGACTTAACGTGAAGCTTCAAGAGCCCCCCAACTATCATGCATCGCATTGGCCTCCACCTATAAGACAGAGAGACCTTTTGGAAGGCCCCTCAAGCATCTGAGCCAATATACCTAAGATAGTTTTGCCCTTGCCCCAACCCCACTTATAAACAGGCTGTAGAATTTACTATATACATAGCCTGAACTAGTAGTAGGGCATCCTTTGGAAGACTTACATCTTTACACTGATCTAACTTCTTGGTAGCTTCATATTCAGGGGTAACAGTCTGAGGGAAGTAACAACTGGCCTTCTCGTCTTCATAGTCGGCTTTGTAGTTTTTCTGATATGTAAAGAAAAAATTATAAAAATGTTTTAGCTAATGAGTTTTTAAATGTCAGCTGTAACACTTGGTCCCATGTACACGTACATCACTTATCATATTGGAGACTTTGGTGCAATGGAGCATATGAGGATCCTCGTAGCTGCCAATGTAATGTCCCTGGACGTTCCTCCGATAGTGATCCTTATAGTTAAGCTGAAATATAGGGGGGAAAAGGATAAATACAACAGAGAAAGGGAATAACGGGAAATATTGTATGTAAGAGTAAGGGTGCTTTCAGAGTGCTGTAATATGGTATTTATCATCCATATTATGGCCCCAAAACCAGGACCCCTTGAGCTCAGTGGTGTTTCACCAGTGGAGTCAGATGACAAACAGCTATAGGGCCTGTGGGACAAGGGGGTGCTATAATCCTGAGGGGCACAGAGGGGAAACTATAACTTTGTAGGGTCAAAGAGGGGCACTTTGTGGGGATACTATTATTTTGTGGAGCTGCAGAGGGGCACTAGTTCTATGGGAGAGCACTGAGAGGGACATTTGGGCTAGCAGCAAGAAATATAGGAGTGTGTAGAGATGAGTTAAAGTTGGAAGATGTCTTCATGTTGGTCTGGGCCCAGATAAAGAAGTGTCTAAGGGGATTTGACCTTGTGATCATTTCATTGCCCACACAGTCTTATGCAATATCATAGTATTGCATTAGAGCTCGGTCAGACGAGCGTTTTTTTAGCACATGATTAGCCGCACTAAAAAAATTGCACATTGCATGTAGAAAAATCGCGTGATCGGGTGCATTTGCACTTACATGTTCTAACTTTTGCAGGTGCGATTATTTAGCGCCTCTTTAAAAACGGACATGTGACCGCTTCCATTGGCAAGCATTTGTTCTAAAAGAGCCGATTTAAGCGTGCCTATTCATGCGCTAAAATCTTGCTCGTCCTACCGCGGCCTTATACTGCATTCTGACAGGCAGTGTATCAAGACGAAGGCGTACCACAGGCACAGCTTGATAGATGATCATTCATTCATGGGCTCCCAATCCCACAGTATGCAAGCCAAGAACATAAACATATGCCCTGGGGCGTAAGAGAGAATAAATGATATTCGCCCGTTATAAGGGTTCAAAGTCAGATTTAGTACCAGGGAAGACCTAAGGTTGGATTGCCCTGTGGAATTCCTTCTATATTGATTCCCCTCTTACTGTGTAAAATACAGGGTTCATACAGTGTATAACTACCAAACAGTGCCTGCTCACCGCCAGCAATGCCCAAATAACAATGCCAATTACAGATGTAGCAATCATTAACAAGACTGACGCATTGTGATAACTACAGTGCTGTAAAACAAGTTACCATAACGCGTTAATGTCAAGTTAACGTTTGCTCCTTCTGTACTTACATAAGTAAGGTTGCTTTTAGATGAATGATTAGCATTCAAAAAATTGTTCAAATGACCGAAAGTGAAAGATATCATTCGGTCTAAACGTGAGCCAATGACTGAACGGCGAATGAGAATGATTTGCTTTTCATTCGTCATTCATTTAATACAGACATAAAAACATTGTTGGCTCATTTGGTTTAAACAGCAATCGTTCGATCGCTCTCATTCGCTTATGCGGGTACTGTACAATTCTAAACAATTCTCATTTGAAGGAGCCAACGATTAGAGATGACGAACCTACTCGGCCACGCCCCTTTTTCGCCCGAGCGCCGCGATTTTCGAGTACTTCCGTACTTGGGTGAAAAGATTCGGGGGCGCCGTGGGTGAGTGGGGGGTTGCAGCGAGGAGTGGGGGGCAGAGGGAGAGAGAGCTCCCCTCTGTTACCCCCCGCTCCGCTACGCCTCCCCCCGCCCTCCGGCGCCCCCCGAATCTATTCACCCGAGTACGGAAGTACTCGAAAATGGCGGTGCTCGATCGAGTAATTACTCGAAACGAGTATATTCGCTCATCTCTACCAACGATGCATTTGCCTGTTTAAACAGGTTGCACGGGAGCGAACCAGTTAACGGTGACATCACTTGCTCGTTCAGACGAGAATCGGCTAGTCCAAAAGGACCCTAACCCCGTAGGAGCCTCCTACTGCTGCTATATTCATACGTTCATGCACCGACTGCGGGATCGGGGAGTGTAGGTGGAGTCGCCTTCAGTAGTGACAGATGATGTGCCGTTACATTGTACAAAGTGAAGAGGAGCCCTAATTAGTACTCACATCAGTGTACTTCTTCAGGACATTATCAAGTTGAAACTTGGGGGTATCGCAGTAGTTAATACTGGTTCCTCTGGCTTTTTCGTAAGAGTCCTTATATAATTTCTGAAAGAAACAAAAATGTTTAGGCTTTCATGGTGTAATATTTTGTTTCAATGTAAAGTTTGCTGCAACTGTAGATCGATACGACATAAATGCAAGAATGATTGATATTCTGTATCCGGTTTCACACTCACATCGCTCAGGGCATTTCCAGCATTTTTGAGTTGGCGCAGTAATGGATTCTCTGTGGCGGGAAGAGTGTGGTAAGCGGTGGGCCCCTTGGACTTCTCATAATCTGCTTTATATTTCACCTGTAGAAATAATGAGAATAAATGCAACTTCCCATATGTACGTTTTTCCAGCAGATGATTTGTGGCTAAATCGCTTTTATACATTTTAACAGTTCCTTCTTACTTTAAGTAAAACCTCCCCTTACACTAATAAGATGAAGCACGGCGGGAGATTTGTGCTGCACTTCGTCCTCGGTCAATAAGCTTCATTGACTCTTAATATGACAATACAATGCACGTAGATCTATAGGGCCAACTCTGTTTTCTTAAAATACTATGTATATAGATTTAAAGGGATGCAGGGAGATCGAGCCTTCCTCTGCCTTCATACAGGTGGATCGAGTCTTCCTCTGCTCTCTAACAATACAATGCACATAGATCTATAGGGATGCAGGCAGATCGAGTCTTCCTCTGCCTTCATACAGGTGGATTGAGTCTTCCTCTGCTCTCTAACAATACAATGCACATAGATCTATAGGGGCACAGGTGTTTTCTTACAATACTATGTATATAGATCTATAGGGATGCAGACGGATAGAGTCTTCCTCTGCCTTCATATAGGTAGATTGAGTCTTCCTCTGCTCTCTAACAATACAATGCACGTAGATCTATAGGGGCACAGGTGTTTTCTTACAATACTATGTATATAGATCTATAGGGATGCAGACGGATAGAGTCTTCCTCTGCCTTCATACAGGTGGATCGAGTCTGCCTCTGCTCTCTAACAATACAATGCACATAGATCTATAGGGGCACAGGTGTTTTCTTACAATACTATGTATATAGATCTATAGGGATGCAGGCGGATCGAGTCTTTCTCTGCCTTCATACAGGTGGATCGAGTCTTCCTCTGCTCTCTAACAATACAATGCACATAGATCTATAGGGGCACAGGTGTTTTCTTACAATACTATGTATATAGATCTATAGGGATGCAGACGGATAGAGTCTTCCTCTGCCTTCATACAGGTGGATCGAGTCTTCCTCTGCTCTCTAACAATACAATGCACATAGATCTATAGGGGCACAGGTGTTTTCTTACAATACAATGTATATAGATCTATAGGGATGCAGGCGGATCGAGTCTTCCTCTGCCTTCATACAGGTAGATCGAGTCTTCCTCTGCTCTCTAACAATACAATGCACATAGATCTATAGGGGCACAGGTGTTTTCTTACAATACAATGTATATAGATCTATAGGGATGCAGGCGGATCGAGTCTTCCTCTGCCTTCATACATGTAGATTGAGTCTTCCTCTGCTCTCTAACAATACAATGCACGTAGATCTATAGGGATGCAGGCGGATCGAGCCTTCCTCTGCCTTCATACAGGTGGATCGAGTCTTCCTCTGCTCTCTAACAATACAATGCACATAGATCTATAGGGGCACAGGTGTTTTCTTACAATACTATGTATATAGATCTATAGGGGCACAGGTGTTTTCTTACAATACTATGTATATAGATCTATAGGGATGCAGGTGTGTTGGGTTTTCCTCTGCTGCCTTACACTATAATGTATATAGATCTATCATCGAGTCCTCGCCTACTCTCTTACTTTGCTAGCATTTGTCCCGGCCTTCTTGTTAGTCTGATACTCTGGCGTTTCGGTCTGCATGAAGTTGATTTGGTCTTTAGTGTTCTCAAAGTCTTCTTGGTATTTTCTCTGTTGGTAGAAAAAAATGGTTTATAAAGGTTGACTAACTTTTTGATGGTATTGCAGTAGTTCATTACGGTAGAAGCTACTCACGCTGCTCAGGTTGTCGGCATTCATTCTTGCAACTGCAATTTCATAGCAAGGTGTCTGACTCCATTTACCTTTAACTTTCTTCTCATAATCCCCGCGGTAGTTTATCTGTTTCAGGTAAGAAAGATCAGTGCATCAGAATACGAACGGGGGAGCTAATATGGATGATAGAGTATCAGCAGACAAATTAATAACAAATTAGAAAACTTAGCTAGTTCCGATTGCTGCCAGTTAACTACTTAGATGCCACAGTCAATGCTGAAAACGGGGTGGGGGCCCCTCTCTGTTGTCCCATTGGTCCCCTATGACACAATCAAGAAGCGCCAAAGGGCTGCTATGGCGGTGTGAGGCATAGTGAAGGCTCCCAGGGCTGCCATGTATGGATGCCTATTAAAGGGAACCCGTCACCTCCTAACAGCACCATAACTAAATGACGGGGATGTATTTTTTTATACTCACCTGCTCTCCTGATCTTGCGCTGTCAGCCTATGAGGTCCATGAGACACATGAAAATCTGACTATTTTCAGATTGCCGTGCTCTCCCATGACAAAGACTATGCCTGACCAGTAAAACAGCTGAGCATTCAGGTCGTAGCCATTAGATACCAATAGAGAACTAAGCGCATGTGAGACCACAGGGAAAGCAATATCTCTGCAGCTTTGTATAACAAGTAATAACATTATATTGAAACATTACATGTTATCGCTTTATGAAGCATATGACTTTCACATTCACCGAGTCACCAGAATGCCCCTTTAAGCCTTGCCTACAGAAGAGCTTAATAGGTAAAAATTAAATGGGTTGTACCAAAATTGTAAGTTAATATTCATAAGATATCCCCTACTGATCTGCAAAACAGGACTCCCGTATTCCGCTCTCCTGTCACTGTGTGCTTCCTCCCCGGCAGTGATGTCAGTGTGAAAGGAGCTCTGGCCATACATGCACAGTCAGCTCTCCATTCACTTCAATAAGGGTGGTGGAAATACCTAATCAGGTGCCGCTCAGACATCTTGGCAGTCCTATTAAAGTGAATGGAGCACTAGTGTACTTGTGCGACCAGCGTTATATTCAGTCTCCTCCTCACTGCGGGGAGTACAATAACCCCGCAGTGAGGAGGACTGTGGAAACAGGACCCCCAATCTCGAGATCAGCGGAGGACTCAGCAGTGAGGCCCCCGCTGATAAGCAAGTTATCCCCTATCCTATGATTTAATGACATTTTTGAATATATTAAAAAATGCACCACATGTCCTAGAAAAAAATTCAAAAAAAAAAAAGTTGTATGTAACTCAAAAACGGTAACTATAAAAACTACAGCTCATCCTGCAAAAGCAAGCGATTATACAGCCGAAGAGATGGAAATCTATAAAAGTTATAGCTCTCATAAATGGCAACAGAAAGCTATTTTTCTTAAGCTTTTTTTATTTTTTAAAAGTATTAATACATTTAAAAAAACTGTATGAATTTGGTCATCAAACTCATACTGACCAGTGGAATAAAGTAAACATCTCCCATCTACCACACAGTGAGCGCAGTAAGAACAGATCTGCCACAAAAATGGTGCAATTGCATTTTCTTCATTTTACTTTTTGTAAACTTTTTAAAAAGTTTTTCAATACATTAGGTGGCACCAAAAAGTCATACAGCTTTGTAGATGGAAAAATAAAAAGGTTATAGCTTTTGGAAGGCGGGGACAAAAAAAATAGAAAATAAAAAAACGCAAAATCTCGAGTTGTTGAAGAATTAAGAGGAGTCGTGCCTAAAACATGGAAGTTCCACCTCGTCTGAGTTCTATGGGTGATTTATACAATAAAGATGACCTTATTTTATATTTCTGAGTTCTAGATCGTCTACCAATATTTCCGTTGATGGTCTATGGACGATTGACAATCATAGACGAGAGGTTTCCCCAAGCTCTAGTGGAATACGGCACATAGAGAGATGCCAGAAAGGTTAGAGACGAGACAGAAAAAGAGTCCCTCGTTATAGTGCTGATGTTGTCGGTGATTTCATGATGATGTGTAAAGAAAAGAAAACTCATTGAAAAGTGTCAACTAAATTCAATAGTGTAACATGAGAGGCGGCATGGAGACACGTCGTTGCCTCGGCCTGATGATGACTGGGGTGTCATCTGCATGCGATAAATTGAATAATGATATCTTACATCACTTAGTTGCTGGGACACTTTCTTGGCCATCTCAATGTCAGGTCGATCAGCCAGGGAGGTGAACTGAAGCTTTTGTTCATCGTGTCCCTTCTTATAATTGATCTGTGAGGGAAGGAAATGCATTATGTAACACTCAAAGTGACAGGAAGTTGGGAATGATGTGTTTTATTGGCTGCGGGTACGGCACATATGCCCAGATTTAAGATTGTAGTGGTCCGACTGTATCTAAGGACTGTGAAAAAAACAATCAGCTTTAGAGCAATCTACATCTTCCCAAAGTTTTACTGTACCTGCTTGAAACCTGCCATTCCAGAGTTCCTCTACTGTCACTTACTAGTCTGCAACTAGTGACCATGCTGCGATCATCGCCAAGCTGTACTAGCACAAGCCATTTGATGGGCAACATAGAAAATACTACAAATTCAGCTGTATTGGTTGGCAGATGTAGCATTTCCCACTCTGCCAGGGTGCCCATGCTAGTGCCATTCACATGCCATGTTGTTGCGATCGGCATAGGTCTAGTGAAGGACAGTATGAGATGTCAGGCATGAGCGTATCCAGCTGAGTAAAACTTTTTGGGAAATGGGCAGAGGTGCAGCCTAGAGCTAAATTTTACACTTTTGCCAAAGTTGTACTTTTTTTGTCATGTATATTTTTCAAATATGTCTCTTTTAAAGGGGTTGCCCAGCTGTAAACTACCAATGGCTATACTCAGTAGTAGATAAGTGGGGTTCTGCCTTCCAGGACCCCTACCGATCAGCTGTCCACTAGGCCAGTGCGTCTGTGTACTGAGCTGAGTTCTGCAGGAAGCAGACTGCTCCATTTACACTGCAGTGGCCAGGCTTGGTATTGCAGGCTTTGAAACGTATAGAAACTTCACTTACTATACAAAGTCTTGCCAGTGCATTAGAAAAAGGAGCTATATGCTGGGTGCATGAGCTGATCACCAGGGTTCCCGGGTGTCAGAACCCCCACTGATCTACTATTGATGGCCTAGCCTAAGGACAGGCCATCAATAGTTTACAACTGTATAACCCCTTGAATCCAATAAATATTTATGCACATGAATTACTGAGTTATTGTCACACAGTCATACATACATCACTCAAAGCCTTCTGTGCCTGAGCAACTCTTCTCAGTTCTGGACTATCGGAGTAAGGGAAAAACGTTGTCTTGTCATCTTCCCAGTCTGCTGTGTACAGTTTCTAGAAAAGAGAAAGAGCATTCTAAATACTAACACAAACCAGGACTTCCATGATTAGGAGGAACATCGACCTTGCCTCCATAACATGAAAGGACAATGGAGATAAATAGATGTATGGTAAGACTTGCCTTGCTGAACATTGAAGAATTCTTCACTGCCTGGACAAGTTCAGGAGCGTCAGGGGGCAACAAGTACTTCTCCTTAGTATCCTCCCACTTTTGCTTGTACAGAACCTAAAGTGATAAAGTATTAGGTAACGTCCATCATGTAACGACCGCTGAGATGCTAGAGAGGAAGCACATGCCTGAGGAGATAGAGCTCACTTACCTTGCTGAGTTGTTGAGAGATCTTCTTAGCATGCTCTATGTCTCTGGCTTTTTCATCAACGTGGCAATTGGTTCTGGCAGCATTGCCATCCATACGATACTTCACCTACAACGGGATGAAAAGCTAATTAGTGGACAATTCCTCTTACTTAGGCTGGACTCACATGGGCGGGTCAAATTTCTCATGTGGGAGACCTGGGAGGGCAGTAAAATCATGGTCAGATATCACCCTCGCAAAAAAAAAATCGCTTATGTATGACCCCATTCAAAAGAATGGGATTCATATTTGCGCGAGATTCGTCTTGCAACGCACAAATCTCGCACGATTTTCTCAGATGTGTGAAACTGGCCTAAGTGTCTGGTCCTTTGGGACCAAAACATCCTGGTCCTTAAGGGATTAAAACTAGAGATGAGCGAGCGTACTCGCTAAGGCAAACTACTTGAGCGAGTAGTGCCTTATGCGAGTACCTGCTCGCTCGTCTCAAAAGATTCGGGTGTCGGTGGGGGGCGGCAGAGGAGAGCGGGGAGGAATGGGGGGGGGAGATCTCTCTCTCACTCTCTCCCCTGCTCACTCCTGCAACTGACCGCTCTCCCCCACTGGCACCCGAATCTTTTGAGACGAGCGGGCAGGTACTTGCATAAGGCACTACTCGCTCGAGTAGTTTGCCTTAGCGAGTACGCTCGCTCATCTCTAGTTAAAACCACTCTCATACTTGTAGACCACTCTGATATCTGACCCCATGTATTTCCTATGTGATTACTGTAGACTACTGACAATGTTGACAAATTGATGCGACACGTGATCGTCTCCGCTCAATCTGAACATGTATGAAATGTAACGTTCGCTCTAAGGGCTCAGTCAGACGGGCGTTTTTACATGCGTTTATTCGCACGTTAAAAAGCTCTCACTGCACGCGTAAACAAAATGTGTGGCCACGTCCATTGCCCCCCATATGTTCTATCTTTTGTAGGTGCGAATTTTATGCGCACGTAAAATTTGGACATGTGACCGCTGCCATTGAAAAGCATTGGGTCTATTAGGTGCGAATTGGAAACGCACAAAACATGCGCCGCGAACAAACAACCATCTGACTGAGGCCTAAATTCATGGTATTCCAGTACTTGGATCTGTAACTACCACAAGATTGGGCACCACATTGTTGAACAGAGGTCTGCTGACTTACCTCACTTAACTGGTTCTGGGCTTTCTTGATCCTCCTCAGTTCGGGCGTATCAGTAGTGATGGCGACCGGTTCTCCCCTCTGCTTCTCATACTTCTCTTTATATTTATTCTGAGACACAAGATATGTATAATAATAGTACAATGTCCTCCAAATCCCTACAATATACTCCAATTATAATCAATGTTTGCTTTTAGGCGACATTTTTTCCAATTTCCGGATCATAACTTAGTGAAGCCTTCTCCTAATCTGATATATTCTATAATACGTTGTAATATAATATGTTCTATCTCCTTAGCACTGAGAACCGTTCTCCTGTTCGCACCATACACATACTTCTAAACATCTCTGCTGCCTATTGCCACCACTAGAGGGTCGATCTGTATGCGGCTGCTATCCAAGTCAACAGGGACCATAGAACGCCGTAGACATGTCTGCCCTAGAGTGGCAGCGACAGGAAGCCAAGGGTTTCACCAGTATCGGTTTGGAAGAGGGTTGGGCAAAGGGATTTGTACTAAAAAAAATATAGCAACATACTATAGCATTAAAAAAGTCATAATATTCTTCAAAGTGTGGCTCCCCATCTGTTGTGAAACTACTACTACTCTCAGCATGCTCTTACAATCTGTAAGTAGTATCAGGTTTTGTCCAAATCCAAACCTGAGTCATGGCTTCCGTTTGTAATGGAAGCCAGATCTGTTATAGGATGGATCCAAATGATGCCCCAGGAGCTCTATTTGACTTACTGTAGGATCTGTTGGGGATCTGCCACAGTTTCTGCCATTTTGACAGCAAAGAGTATCACTGGATGCTGCGCTATTCTTAAAGGGGTTGTCCAGCTGTGAACTATTGATAGCCTATCCTCAGGATAGCTCATTAATAGTAGATTTACATAGTTATGTCACCCAGGATATCTGCTGATCAGCTGTTTGCGGGGTCGATGTGCTTGTGACTTAAGCTGATTTCTGTAGAAAGCAGATACCTTTGTTCTTCCTGCAGTGGCCAGAGTTGGTATTGCGGGCACAGTTCCCATTTATTTCAGTGGGAACGTAGCCTGCAATACCAGTCCTGGCCCCTGCAGTAAGAATGGAGCTGTCTACTTCCTACAAAAGTCAGCTCAGTACATGAGTGCACTGGCCCAGTGAACAAATGATCACTATTGATGAGAATACACTATCAATATTTCACAAATGGAGAACCCCTTTAACATCCAAAGTGACAGAGTTGCTGACGGAGACTCCAAATGGAATTCTAAACAGCCGTGTGAACAGAGCCTTATCCGAATAAAAATCCAATCATATATATATATATATACACACCTGACTAAACATGTCTTGCATTTTTTTGCTGTGTGCTATGTAAGGCGTCATGAACTTTGACGTATCCACTTTTTTCCGAATTTTCTTCTTCTTCTCGGCAGGAGCAGCGTCCACTGCCTTCCCAGGTTCAGGCTGAGACTACAAAATAACAAATCAGTCAGGTTTTGTATAGGTTTTATTGCATGATTGATGCTAATGCTGCAAAATCTGTATCAGAGATGCACTAAACTGTAGATGTGGCCACAGGTGATACGTTCCATACGGTTCTGAACTAGATATCTGGGTGTAGTATTGTTCCACAGCAGCCTTGTGGGGTTGACCATTGTGATAATCAGTTATATAAAATGTATAACATGACATTTTGGGCTGGGCCGTATAGAGATGAAGGGGTCATTGCTGGGCTTAGTAAATATGGCGGATCTACCAGGCTCATACTACTGCTCTAACCTCTCTTTACTAATAAATAGGCATTTTTAAGTTTTGCGTAGAAACCCTTTAAATTCATAGAACGAATTGCCAATGGCATGAAGGTTGGCATGAGTATAGCTATTGGGCAGAACATACATGAGCAGGGGTGTAACTGTTGGGGGTGCAGAGAGTTTGGTCCATCCCAGGCCCTGGAGTCTTTGGGGGCCCATAAAGTTTCTCTTCCCCACATGTATAAATCGGATTTTAGAAATTTCGTTAAAATTCTGTAATTTTTCTATATATCAATATCTAAATAGACAAATAATTACACATTGACAAAATATCACACAAGCAGATCAGAAGCGGTGAAAAACTATACAATAGACAGCGACAATGAAGATGGAAGGCACAAAACTCTAAAGGTTTATAGTAGATTAGCAGCAAAGATGAGAGGAGATGACCTGCAGAGAAGACAGGATGGTTAATGCTAATGAGACCAGAAAGCTTCCCTTTAAGGGCTCCTGCACACTGGCCAGAGCGATATCGAGATGTGATTGAAGCCCCCCATATCGCTCTCGCAATCCTTCTGAAGCCCTGGATGCGAGGCCTCCCATCCCAGCAGGGCTGAAGGAATCTCCTGTTGTGGCTGTCACAGCCATGGCAGGAGGGAGTGATCTTCTCCTCTTGTTTCCAATGGGGCCGGCAGCAGCAGCACCAGCCCCACTGAAATCAATGGAAGATGCTTGCGATTCCCTGCCACTGCTGTGACAGGAGTAGCAGGGGACGGCCCGTGGCGAGGAATTTCGAGGGAGGGGGGGGGGATGAAATATAAGCCCTACCCCGAAAAAAATCCAAGAACTGTATAATAATAATATATATATATATTAATACATCACCTTGGAACCTTGGAAGAGCTGTCATCTCTGGCGCATCTTCTAGCAGATTCATGATACTCCTCTTCTCCTTCTCTTCTGGCTGGGAATTTAAAAATCCCTGCCTCTTGAAAGCGCTGCCTCTGATTGGTCACAGCGCTCAGCCAATCAGAGACAGTGCTTTCAAGAGGCAGGGATTTTTAAATCCCTGGCCAGAAGAGAAGGAGAAGAAGAGTGCCAGAGACCTGCTAGAAGACGCGCCAGAGATGACAGTGCTTCCAGGGTGATGTATTAATATATATATATAGATTTTTTTTCTACAGTTCATGAATTATTTAGGGGGGGAGGCTTATATTTCAAGCCCTCCCACCACCCCCTCCGAAAATTCTCTCCACGAGCATCTCCTATTGATTTAAATGGGGCTGGCACTGCTGCCGACAGCCCCATTGGAAACAATAGGGTCAGATTGCAAAAAGATGGACATGCCGCGATTTTGTTTTAACGCTGCATTGCAACTGTTAAAACATCACTCATGTGCACGGAGGCATTTGAAGCCATTGGCTTCATATGTTTGCAATTACTCGCAGCCTTGCAGCGCTGGGAAAGTGTGTGATTTCATCACCAGTGTGAAGGCACCCTAAGGGTGCGGGCAGACGAGCGCATAAACGGCGCGTTTTTGCGACCAAACGTATATACGTGACCATCTGAGGCAATGGTTTCGAATGTATTCGTTCACTTGGGCGATTTTACGGCGCGTAAAAACGGCAATTCGAAAAAAACGGAACATATGCGACCGAAATACGCGCCAACGCATATTCGATCGCCGAAAAGACCGTTTGCAAAGTAGGAACAAACGAAAATACGCTTTCTAGCTCTGGTCGTGATCGGTGAAAAACGATCGCTCGGGCGATTATACGTTGCGCTCGTCTGCCCGCACCCTAAAGGTGTCTTTCCCTTAAGTACAACTTAAAGTTCGCAACTTTCTAATGTACTTTGCGTTTCATTTCCTCAAGATCCATTCCAGCTTCCAGTGAATGAAAATGTTCTTATTTCCATTCAATGGATGAAAAGCTGTCTTGATCAAGTCCCGCTATATTATCAGAGCCCTTGGTTGTAACAAGCCCTATGTATGATCTGCACACAATGAATGTTTCAATTCACTGATAAGAAGCAGAGGTCTGAAAAATGGCAAAGAACTGAAACAAGACATACATCAGAAAGCTGCAGGACTTAATTACATTAAACTAGAAACCCCTTTAAAACTGGAAAGCAAGCTGTAAATAAATATGGCAGTTACGGCATGAATGACGCCTCGTTAACACAGTAATGCCTGGTTTAGACACAACGATTATCACTCAAAAGATGTCTTTTGAGCGATAATCATTGTGTGCCTTTAAGGCGCAAGGTGATCGCTTAAACGTTGAGCGATCACTTTGCGCTCCAAGCGGGGTATACAGAGGACAAGCTGGGGGCCACTTGTCTTCTGCATCCAGCTGTTCTCTGCTCGGAGCAGCCGGCTGTTATACAGCCTAAAGCTCCGAGCGGGGTATGTAGAACACAGCTGTACAGCTGTGTTCTTCATACCTTGGCTGTTCATGGAGCGCTCAGCTGTTATACAGCTGTGCGCTCCGTGTGGAGTATGAAGAACACAACTGGACCGCTGTGTTCTTCATACCCTGCCTGTGTTCTGGGAGCGGGATACAGCTGAAACAATAGCATCAGCTGTATCCTGCTGTGAATTCCTGATAAGGCTGATCGTTGTCTTTCAGCATACTGAAAGACAACGATCATTGACTGGTTAACGAAAACTGCCCGATGTAAGTGCGGTTACACACGACGATTATCGCTCAAAAGACGGCTTTTGAGCGAACTTTGAACAATAATCGTTGTGTCTAAATGGGCCCTAACATGTCAGAAATTAATGCAAATTCACAGTAATAAAAAGTAATCGGTGATTATAGTCAGTTTCTGTTTTTTGTAATCCTCGTGAAGCTTCCATTGTAAGGGAGATCTCCAACGGAAAATGTACTATGGAATGTAGAAATCCTAAAGGGCAACCAGGACATTATAAAGAATGCCAATAGGTGACAGACCAGGGGCGAAGAATTATTGAGGGAGTGGTTTGCTTAGTGCTGTTGTCACTTTGTTCTAGCAATCGATGGGGTTCACAGCAATCGGACCCCTTGATCAGATATTGATAGCACATCCAGGCAAGTCACCACCAAAGTCTGTGATGAGACACCCAGTAAAGTCACAAATTTTGGCACACACCTATTTTGACCAAAAATGTACTTTTTTTTTTTTACTTTTTAGGCCACACGCATGCCTTTTTTGACAAGTAGGAGGGGCTTCGTGGGAGGGCATGGCCTCTCATAGTCCAGCACAATGTGATCTGCGATGGACTTTGATACCTTTCTATCACAGCAAGCATTAACTTTTTTAGTAACTTTTTAACTTTCCACTAAAAGTTGCATGTTTGATGGCAGTGGTACGTTATACATTTATGGAGATAAGCGGAATTTAAAAAACTGAATTGTCTTGCAAAGTACCAAGATTTTCCGATGGAAGATTCCCTGAGAGCAGAATAATTTAATAGCGGGCTAAAAATGAAGGATTTTTTACCTTGCTTTGAGTCTGGGTAGTTGTTGTAACCACCTCCGTCCCTCCATCTTCAACGACAGTCTCTTCATAATAGTACTATAAAAGATGGTAAATCCAGACAGTCAGTGGTTATAGTCACAGGAGCACTTACCTGCAGAGCTGCTGACCTAGCAAACACAAGCATCGTATACCATTCAACTGCAATAAAAATATACACTATCTACATATATCTTGCACATGTGTGAAGGCCGGGCCGGAGGGCTCATTTTCCTGGCTACCGATATATAACGATCTGCTGTGCCATAGAAGTGTATTGGTGCCCACAATATAAAAAAAAGGATCATTTTAACCGCATCACAATTTTTAAAACCATACGTTTCTGGTCCCGTTCATTAATGTAACATTCATTAAAAAGGTTGCCAAGCTGTAAACTACTAATAGACTATTCTTAGGATAGGCCATTAACAGTAGATTGGTTGGGGGTCGATTGTCTGGTAGCCCAAATAATCAGCTGTTCACCAAGCTGCTGCATTTGTGCACCTGGCTGGTTTCTGCAGGAAGCAGACAGCTCCGGTCTCATTGCAGTGACCAGACTCGGTATTACAGGCAAAGTTCTCATTCACCTCAACAGAAATTTTGATTGTAATACCCAGACTAGTCACTGCAGAAAGAATGGAGCTGTCTCCTTCCTGCAGAAATCAACTCAGGGCAAGAGCACACTGGCTCGGCAAACGGCTCATTGGCTGGCCGCTTCAGGTTGCAGACCCCTACTGATTTACTATTGATGACCTATCCTGAGGTTAGCCACTTAAAGGTAACCTGTCATCAGGTTTTTAAAATGTAATTTACGATAAACCTTTAACAGCGCTGCTAATGAGATTTCCTTATTGCTAATTAGTTTTGCAATATGTACCCCGGTACCCTTACAATCTGCGCACCCCATTTCTCCTTTACCAGCTGTAACTTCAGCGGCGTACTGCGCATGCACCTTAGAAATAGCTACTCCCATTGTGTCTCAGGTCAGATGACTATGGGAGTAACGATCCTCAACGTGCCTGAGCAGTACGCCGCTGATGTCTCAGAAAGTAAAGGAAAGTGGAGGTGCGCAGGCGCGGGCTGGGTTTGCTATAGCGCCGGCGCAGGGTTACTGTGAAGAAGAGAAATCAGTTTGCTTGCCAATCCAGAACAGGGCGTGTGGGGGCGGTTCTTTGGGAAAAACCTGACGCTCTTCAACTCATCTTTATACAACATGGGAAATCCTCAAGCTTAGGTTGTAAAAGTACCAGGGCATGGATTACAACACCAAATAGTGATAAGAAAATCTCATTAGCAGCACTTACGAAGCAAAATTGAGTTCGCAGCTAACGAGGCACTTAACAATATAGACACATAGAACTGATTGTCAAATTATTTTTGAGATTTGAACTCATGGTCCACATAAGCTTGAATCATTTTTTCCGGTGTGTACAATGGGTAAATTCCTGTGTTGACTGTCACTCTTTCCTTGACAAGCCTGAAACAAATTTAGAAGTGTTTTCCTTGGGGATTTCAGGTATGACAGAGCACATGTGCTTGTAATGACACCATAGTCCTGAGTTTCAATGGGATAGGTTGCCAAGAGTGTGTTCCCTCTCATGATACCTGAAACATTTACAGAGATTAAATATTGTGTCACAGGCCTATTACCGCAGTAAAGGCTTAGAGAAATAAGTCCGGCAAATACTACATTCCAGTTACATCACTGTGTATTAAAGTTCTGCACTCGTTCTAAAGAAAACAAATGAGGTAGTTGTTTCCTGAAGGAGAAACCTATCATGGGGTTGATGTGGAGCCCATAGCGGTACCCTAAACAGTTGTTAACAGCACTATCCCATATGCAGCTGAAGTCTTGGCTTAATGTAATCAGTTTTGTAGTCAAAATATGCAACAAAATATACATGTAATAGTCAATATGAGGCTTTGTCCATATCTGCATTTGGGGATTCGATTCTTTTTAATCATAGAGACAGAAAAACAGAAATAAATGTTTCAGTCTAATTCTAATTTTGTAGAACTCTCGGTTTGTTTCAGTTTGTGCCCAGATACAATAGCGTAGTCTGCTGCCCTATTTTTTTCTGTAAAACGAAAAAAGAGAAACCTGCAGTAAGTAGCCTTACATATTTTACACTGTTGTCATAGGGGAACAGATGCAAGCAGAATACCCTGTGTTTGTATCCATTAGTTGTTCCATCCGTTTTTTTCTGCACATGCTCAAAATTAAACAAAAAACGGATCCAAAGTGATAGAAATGGAAGCTAATTCTTCCGTTTTTTGATGCATCCATCAAACTGATCAGTAAGAAATAATGGAAACCTTAGTTTCAGTTTGTTTGAGTTTTGCCCACAAATCCAGCATTTTGTCGGTTCCATAAAAAATGAGTTGTCAGGCTCTGCGGTCTGATGTACACAGATCCATGAAACGGATGCCCAAACAGATACAATCGGAGTACGGTAGTTTTTGTTTTCGCCTCACATTGAATTCAATGTAAAAATACAACTGAACGCTCCAATCCATCCAGTTTCCAATAAAAAATTCCTGCACTTCAGACTTTTCTTTGGTCAAAAACTGGAAACCAGACGGAACAGAAGCGAACTGTAACAAGATGAGTCCCACTGAAATCAATGTGGGTTGTACTGGATCCATTCTTTTCTGCTTTTCCTCTTAGGGTGGAACAGAAAAACAGAAAACGAAGCGCTGATGTGAGCTTATTTGTTTCTGTGTAAACAATTAACAGTGAAATTTATGGGTGATTTGCATAAAGATATTTACATGGGATTAAATCATTCTTAATAGCCCCGCCCCCATCCTCTAAAATAGTGGAAGTTTATACCCAAATTCGTGTTGGCACAGAAGACGTCTAACAGTAGGTTGCAACAGTTATTTTTACTTGGCAGTCATCATCGAGGTTTACAAATTTAGATCTCAACTATCAGGAAGGTCCCAGAACAACCGCGGCTGCAGACTTTGCATATTAGCAAATATTTTCCTGTCCGCAACTGTCATGGAGAGATTTCAGACATTGATTCCAGCATGCGTGGTCCATCCATGTAGGCCAGTTAAGTCTGTATCAAGTATCAAGGGCCACATAATATTTATAGATTAATGGCTCCAACTGCATCAAAAGTCCTACATTTATTGCTGTTAGTGACACCCGCCTTTAGAAGGAATCAGTCACCATCTTTTTGCACCCCTTTTCTGAGAGCAGTCCAAGGTAGTGAGTCTGATTACAGTGATATGTCTGCTGTGTGAATCTGTGCAGTAGTTTAGGAGAAACCTGCATTTTATTAGTAGCAGCCAGACACAGAGAATTACAGGAAGTAGTCCTCAATATTCATGATCAGCAGCTAGCCACGCCCACCTCACCCTCAGGCCACTAATTGACAGCTGTCCTGTTATGCACAATAGTAGGCAGACAGCAGTCAATCAATGACTGGAGGGTGTGGTAGGTGGAGCTAGCCTGCAGCTCATGAATATTGAGGACTACTTCCTGTAATACTCTGTATCTTGCTGTTACTAATAAAATGCAAGTTTCTCCCAAACTACTGCACAGATACAGACAGCAGGCACTTGTCTGTCAGTACATTATGCGGCCCTCAGAGACTGCTTTCTCTTTAATACGAAAGAAGTGTGATAGACATGATGATTAGTTAGTATAAAATGTCTATCGATTTGTATAAACCAAATGTATTATGCTATTGTAATGACTTTTAGCTCTTCCAATATAGCATATGTTTAGTGTAACATTATAGAAATAGACTATTGGCAGCTGCTGCCTTTATTTGCCCTAAATATATCCGACCTGGTAATAAACACTGGGTGAAAAATAAAATCTTTTACTAATATCTTCCCATCTTGGATGGATTCACATCAGATGAACTTCTGTAGCTTGCAGGACCACCGTCACATAGAGCAAATGTAATCTAAAACACTTGCAGCAGAAATGTCACAGGGACGGTTTTCACTTTAAACAGCCCCGTCTCATATTGCAAGTGCCTCTACTAGCAGTTCCTCTGTGGTGCAGCTCCGCTTCCCCAATCATCATGCATTTAAGGGGTACACAGTGCTTTGTTGCAGTAGTGATCCAGGAAAAGCAAAGCATAAAAGTGCCCCCTTTCACTATGCCAGCGGCCAGCATGCCTAGGCAGGGGCCTGGACTCAGAGGCACTCAAGGATTGGTGCGATCTGATCCTCGTTCTTTGCAACTAATTATATCCATGTCTTTAAGAAACAATTGACTAAATCAGCAGTACTGCAGAAAGCCGAGTGCTTCCTGTTCCGCTGCCCGGCGCCTTCTCTGTCATGCAGGTGGTGCAATCAGGTGGTGGAGTCATTCTGCATGATGCTGATGAGAAAATGCCAAGGCAGAGCATAGAGGATGCCACTGGCATGTGGTAAAGGGTGAGTAAGCTTATTATGTGTTTGCTGGGGCACAGTGGGCCTTATTAGTTGCCCAGGGGGCACAGCGGGGCCTATAAATCATTAAGGGGGCTGATTGTGATTCTGTCACCCAACAGTCCATGTAAACTTAGAACTGGCCCTTTCCATTTGAATCTGTGAATGTCTATGCTGCTAATTTCTAAAGTGGCCTATAAGCAGAGGAGGAGGGTGTTATATTACCTGGTGTAGCCCCTTTAATCCTGTACTGCTGCAGATCTGCCGGTTCCTAGGGCCCCCCACCCCCCAGTGATCCAAGACGGTTGCGCTACTTCTTGGACTACCCACTGTGCATTGGTAATTAGCCACTGGATGCTGCTTTCTGATTGGCCAGGGCTGCTCACATTAGCAACACTGGGCAATCTGAGCAGTGTTTAATGTCTTAAGGCCCCTTTACAAGGGACGAACTTTTGGGCAAACATTGCCCGCTATTCGTTCCTGTGATGCTCATTCTGGGCTGTTACACAGAAGCGGGTATCACTGGCATTGCTCACAGCCCTATCGGAATGGAGGCAGGGCGGCCAGGGAGCATTCTTCCCCTACCTTCCCTCCCTCATCTCAATCCATCACCCAGCCCGGGCTCTCTGCTCTGCTAACGAAACCAGACTGAGCGCCCCTTTAATTCGAACTTCTCATTCCCGCCTCCAAGACTTCTCCAGAGCAGCACCGGTCCCCTGGAACGCACTACCAAAGGCTACCCGGGCAATCCAGGACTCGCAGAACTTCGGGCGTGCTCTAAAAACGCACCTCTTTAGAAAGGCATACCGCATACCCTAAACCAAATCCCTCTGTACTCCGCCTGATAACATGCTCCCTGACCTACTGACTGCAATCCCTGCTAGCCATCATAAACCGCTCCTGCAGTCATACTGATTCTGCCGCCACACGGCCAAATGTCTGACCACTGTCTGTGTATAGCATCCCTCACCCTCCACCTCCCCATAT
Source organism: Eleutherodactylus coqui (assembly GCF_035609145.1). NCBI lineage: Eukaryota > Metazoa > Chordata > Amphibia > Anura > Eleutherodactylidae > Eleutherodactylus > Eleutherodactylus coqui. The sequence goes on from NC_089844.1 coordinate 17,807,181, forward strand.
CGTGCACATCTCCAGCCCTTTACCTTCTGTATCACCTCATTACTTGTAGTATGTAAGCTCGTTAGAGCAGGACCCTCACCCCTATTGTTTCCATCAGCTGATTACTATGTAACCGTGGTTCTGTAATCTTTGTATCTTTTGTCTTTCTGTATCCCCCGTCTTTGTAAGCGCTGCGGAATATGTTGGCGCTATACAAATACAGATTATTATTATTACCCGCCTCCATTCACAGTTAGTAGACAGTTGTTCTAAAGTGAACAATTGCTGTTTACACTGCTGTTGCTCAGTTTTCTGCATGCAAAGACTGAACAATTTTCGTTCATTTGCTTCAGGCGTTTATATGGGAAGACTATTGTTTAAATTCCTTTGAGAGTCCAGAAATGTGAACAATTCTGAACGATATCGACCCGTGTTTAGGGGCCATTAGACTATCAAGGCATATTTTGCATCCAGTAGTCTTAGAAGCAGCAGAGCGGTACCTGAGGAACAGGCGGATTACTGGTTGTATGGGATAAAGGAGGTGCCAGGTAATATAACTACCCCCCTCCGGTCCCAGTACAAACTATTTCTCCATAAACAGTGTCCCCTTCATAGTAAGCGGCAGAAGGGGACTGATGCTTGGAACCCCTCTGTGAGCCGGAGCAGAGAGCTGCTCTGTAGGAGCTCCTATTCTGGCGGACTCGAGGCACTCTTGTATTACACGGATGGCCATTCATCTGAAATGTCTCCAAGTAAAACTAGATTTCCACTTCAGAAGATACTATGCCAAAGTGCCTGACTATTCCGACTCTCTCCGGCAAACGTAGTAGTTTGCTTTTTGCGGGATGAGCTATATTTTCCAGTCGTATCATTTAATGTATTGGAACCCTTTTAATATTTTAGGCGATAAGAAAAAAAATGTAATTGCAGTCCTTTTTGGAGGCCTTTGCTTTATACGGTGATAAAAATGACATGTGACCTTAATTCTGTGAGTGAATGTGATTATAGCGATACCAAACTTACATCCTTTATGCTGTACTATTTTGAAAGAAAAAAAAAAAACATTAAAAATATTACTTTCTTTCACTATCTTTTGACACCCATAATTTCTCTTTTTGGGACGATGTGAGGGCTTGTTTTTTGCAGAGCGAACTGTAGTTTCTATTGGTACCATTTTGGGGTACGTACGTCTTTTTGATCACTTTTTATTCATTTTTTTTTTAAATGGGGTGCCAAAAATTCAGACATCATGTTTTGGGTTTTTTTTTTGAAACATTCGGTTTTTATTAAATTTTCAACAGAATAAGGGATAAGTAAAAATTGAAAAACAAAAAAGAAAAACAGTGCTACAATTATAATGTATTTTTTACGACTTTCATTGGGTGGGATAAATGATGCAATATTTCAAAAAAGTGAACTTTTACGAGCGTGTCAATACTGAATATGTTTATTTTGTGCTTTCTTATTTTGTTCATGAAAAAATGGAATAGAAGTCTTTTTTTTAATTGCACTTATTTCTATAGTCTTATTTAGTCCCACTATGACAAGATCCATGTCATTTAAATGCCAGAGTCAGCACTGACCTCAATATCTAAATGGCGAGAATCTAAGTTATCCCAATCCCAGCTGTTACAACCTGGTGTCAGCTGTACAGTTGGTACCTACCCAGTTCCTGAGCCCACTCCATGCTCAGTCACTTGCCATACATGTAAAGCTGATGCTAATGTTAGTGAAATTAATATGACTCCACTTTCCCTTTTCTGCATTATAATATGCTTCTTCCATTTATATGATATAGTCAATGTTTTGTACTTTTCCTTTAACAAAATTTGATCAAATGTATTGAAGAATAAGAAGGGACCTCGATGATTAGAACTTTCCAAGGTTCTAGAATGAATAGTTTCAGTCATTGCGCCCTGTCCTCCAATTGCTCTCCAAACAGTTTATTGTTTATACTTACCGTATATACCGGCGTATAAGACGACTTTTGAACCCCGAAAAATCTGCTCTGCAGTCGGGGGTCGTCTTATGCGCCGGTAATACAAAAAAAAAAAAAGTGTAAAAAAAAAAAATTTATTACTCACCTCCCACGGCGTTCTGTCGCGCTCCGGCAGGATGTCGCTCGCTCCGGCAGGCTGTCGCTCGATCCTCGTCCCCGGCGCAGCATAGCTTTCTGAATGCGGGGCTTGAAATCCCCGCTTCCAGAAAGCTAATACACACGCCGGCAGCCATGACAGCATTGAATGGCTGTGATTGGCTAAAGCACACGTGGCTTCAGCCAATCACACTATTCAATGACATCATTGAATGGCTGTGATTGGCTGAAGGCGCACGTGTTAGCAATCACACCCATTCAATGATGTCATTGAATAGTGTGATTGGCTGAAGCCACGTGTGCTTTAGCCAATCACAGCCATTCAATGATGTCATGGCTGCCGGCATGTGTATTAGCTTTCTGGAAGCGGGGATTTCAAGCCCCGCATTCAGAAAGCTATGCTGCGCCGGGGACGAGGAGCGAGCGACAGCCTGCCGGAGCGAGCGACATCCTGCCGGAGCGCGACAGAACGCCGTGGGAGGTGAGTAATAAATTATTTTTTTTTTCTCCACTGTATACCGGCGTATAAGGTGACAGTTGGGGGGTCGTCTTATACGCCCCGTCGCCTTATACGCCGGTATATACGGTACTGTACTTTTGTATTCTAAGAAGTTAATCACATATGACTCTTCTGCGCTTGTGCGTGTCTTTGCCGTTAATTTTAGATGTTAAATTCCTTATCTTGCATATTTATATTGTGTTTGTGTTTCTTTGACCAATGATAATAAATGAATTATAATAGATTTGAATTATCGTAATTGAAGCATGTGCCCCTATAAAAATTGCTGCCTGTCGATCAATAAACAGATAACTTTGGATTACATCCATGACTGTGGTTTGACATTAATCTCCCGAGCTCGGCTTAAACTCTAAGAATTTGGACCCCAGAAGCATATCACATAGCAAATACTTTTGTTTGCACTAACAATAGGAAGGTATTAAAATAAACCTTCATTGTTTATCTAGAGGATAAAATCTGTCCTGGTGATGTGATGGACAAACTGGTGTGCGGCTTGTAACATACAGTTATCATAGTTGTGTCTTGTAATGAGCCACGCACCTCTGTGATGATCACATGACCGGGACCAATTTTTTTAATCCCCTGGACGTAAACAAAGAAGGAGAAATGGCTGCCACAGTGGAATAGAACGATGAGTATCTTACTCATGTTTCTTGGGCAAATTTCATGTGAAGCCAATAAACTAACAATAATGTTTTCAGAATGTGTGAGGAAAACCTGGTCTAGGTCTAACCTTTCATTCACTAATATATGAACAATTTTAGAGAGGTTGTGCACAACTATTTTGGTGTGCGGGGCCTGGGCAAACAGCTGATAGCCCCGGGTCCCACTCTAGGCATCTCTGGCAAACAACTGATGTTGCCGGGTAAGCCGTGGCCAACAAGTCATTTCTCCTACAACTGCTGCAGCAGGGGGTTTGTAGCATTACAAGACAGTCATTCACATGAATGGCCATCCTATAATTATAAGGATGGCCGATACAAGGTCCAGACGGATGGAAGAGAGTGGCTCTCTGTTTTGGCCATAGAGGGAGATATCATATGGAGACCACTCTGTATGACATTCATAGGCCCTAATGGAGAGGAATCTTGGCCCACCCACTTAAAGGGGTTGTCCAGTTACCGGACAACCCCGCTTCAAGAGCAGTGCCTAACTTAAAACAATAAACTGAACTATACTTACCCATTCGTGGTCACTGGGATTCAGCGCTGCAGTCCCGGTGATTGTTGTGGCATATAAAATCATTGAGAGGCTGCAGCGTTACCAACGTTTTCCTGGCATCAATGCTCATATCTTGAGCGCCATGATGTCAGGAGTTTAAGAACGTGATGCCGCAGCTTGTCACTGGCTACAGCAGTTACGTGATTTCCTGTGACATCATATGTCAAAACAATCACCAGGACTGCAGTGATCTTCAGCGCTGGATCCTAGCAGCTGTGGAGGGGTATGTATAGTTCAGCTTATTGTTTTAAGGCAGGCACTGCTATTGAAGCACAATTGTCCAGTAACCGGACAACCCCTTTAAACTGTTGGTGGAAATTCACCTGCGCCACATGTAGTGTTTGCTTGAGTATTACGCCTTATTCAAACAGTGTTGATTTGAGGCATTGTATTTCTAGCCAAAGTCCGGAATGGATCCAGAATAAACATATAAATAGACTTTTGGGGATTTTTTGCTACCTTCGGCAAATAGGGATCGAAAACTGAACCAAACTGTGCGAACCTCCTTCTTACTCCATAAGCTAAAGGTGACCATGACACAAATAAATGAATGGTTAAATATTAGAACTTTCATCTTTAAATCAAATACATAGAAAATACTGTGATCAGAAATAAATCCATGATCAAGAAGAGCATCGGAATATACTATCAACACCCTGGGGATGGAAGGGGGGGGGACTAGTGAAACTTGTAGAGCCACATTATCCAGCCCAGCAACCATTTATCACATACCAGATGTGTTCTTCTTCCAGCCTTAAAGGGGTTTCCCCATGACCTAAAATCGTTTCACAACCACACTGTCTTTCCTGGAGGCTGCTGATCAGAACATGTGACTGGTGCGGCCAATCACTTTCCACAACAGTGGACCCTCATAGCCACTGACGATGGCCGTGTTCATGTCTGGAGACCCTGGGGGTGAGCACCTCAATCCTGCCCCATTACTGGTGTGATGGTCTGGGGGCCAATGTATATGACAGTCAGTGACCCCTTGTAGTGGTACGAGAGACAATGACAGCTCAGCGAAATGTTCAGGACATCCTGCAGCCCCATGTGTTCCTCTTATGGCGGCTTCCAGCAGGATAATGCTCGGCCGCACACAAGGGGGTCACAGGAGTCCCCACAACATTGTCACACTTCCATGGTCAACTGGTCACCAGCTTTATCGCCAATGGAACATGTATGGGACCATCTGGCATGCCAACTTCCACAGCCTATGAGTTTGCATCGAACGATATGCCACAGGATACCATACAAAGCCTGTATGCCCCCCTGCCCATCCATATTACATCTTGGATTCAAGCTAGAGGTGGTACAACAGGGTACTAGAGCCCCCCTATCCATCCATATCACATCTCATATTCAAGCTAGAGGCAGTGCAACAGGGTACTAGAGCCTCCATGCCACCCGTATCACATCTTGTATCCAAGCTAGAGGCAACCCAACAGGCTACTAGAGCCTCCATGCCCACCTGTATCACATCTTGTATCCAAGCTAGAGGTGGTACAACAGGGTACTAGAGCCTCCATGCCCCCCGTATGAAATCTTGTATACAAGCTAGAGGCAGTACAGCAGGATACTAGAGCCTCCATGCCCACCCGTATCACATCTTGTATCCAAGCTAGAGGTGGTACAACAGGGTACTAGAGCCTCCATGCCCACCCGTATCCCATCTTGTATCCAAGCTAGAGGCGGTAGAACAGGGTACTAGAGCCTCCATGCCCGCCCGTATCACATCTTGTATCCAAGCTAGAGGCGGTAGAACAGGGTACTAGAGCCTCCATGCCCACCCGTATCCCATCTTGTATCCAAGCTAGAGGCGGTAGAACAGGGTACTAGAGCTTCCCTTCAAGGGGTCAGTTTTCCGCAATAAATAATACTCTTGCTCTTATATTGTAATCACTTACAACGTTACAATCACACAAAGAACGTTTCATTTAATTCTGACTACCTCTACTGTATGTGTGTATATATATATATATATATATATATATATATAATATAAATTTGCTAGAAGGATAGATGTAGATTTTTACACACACAACGTTCTCCATACTGGATAAAGAATGCTGTTATTTTATTGTCCGGATCACTATGTACGCAGCGATTCCAATTATATATTTATTTATTTACACAAAAAAGGAGAAGAGGACAAAAAAGATTTTGTTTTTCCCCTTTTGTTAAGTTGCAACTTTTTTAAACTTTATTTCTATGTCCCAGCAGAAGCCTGAACATATGATCTTGTAAGCACTGATATGATATACTGCAATACTTCTGAACTGCAGTCTATTAACTTTGTTCTTTTTATCTTTTTATGCTTACTGCCATGGCAGGCCAGCCACCGTTAAGCCTTAAGTTGCCATGTAACCCATCGCAGAGAGCACTGATGACGGTATCTAAATGGTTAAATGGCCAGGACTGGAGTTATTGATTGCTTGACACTATATACTACTGGGTATTTTCTTTGCCTGTTATTTCGTGTTTTTATTAGATTTGCTTTGGGGAGTTTTAAAGGCTACTCTTTTTTTTAATCAATGTGTTTTTGGAAATAAAGATTTTTTTTTTAGATTTGGTTTGTCTTCAAAATGTCTGATTATTTGATTTCTATGCTTGTATTGTTTTCCAGAGTAAACTGACAGCTTCTCCTCTACCCCTGCTGTGAACCTGCCTTCACTGTCTTTCCACAGAGTTATTACAGAGGATGTATGGCAATGCTGGGAAATGTTGGGAGAGATCAGGAGGGTACTAGTGCAGTATGTCTCCACTGGAGGTATGGGCGGAGACATCAGTTGGCCAGGCTTAGCTACAGGTAACGCCCAGGTTACGCCCACAGCTCCCGATTGTCCCCTGAACACATGAATAGAGACAAACATACTTTCACACCATGTCTCCACCCATACTTCTGGTGGAGACATACTGCACTAATACCGATCAGGAGGACAGAGCAAAGAAAGCTACTATTACAGAGAGCTGTAATTCACTCTGGATGACGTTTCTGCTCTCATCAGCAGTGAGAGGGAACAGACCATCAGCTACTCAGACAGAGGATGAAGAGATAGCTGTGTTGTATTGAGTGGGTGTGATTATGCTACACAGCCTCTGTAAGAGGGGATGGGGAACTGAGCTTGTGCATGTTCATTAGAGAAACCAGCTGATCAATGCTGGGAACAACCCCTAGCCAGAAACTTGAATATAGCAGAGGCTGCAAACCAAGTATGGGGCTTTCAAAATGCATGAGAAGGAAAACAAAACAAAAACAAAAGTGCATTTTTTTTCTGCAGGAATTCAGTAAGATATATGTGCATAGATTTTTTATGCACAAAGGTTTCCATAGCCTTTAAGTGTTTTTATTTGTTTTATATATTTAAAAAATGTATGAAAGATATTTAATCTAGTAGTAACTATAACTGGTGCAACAAGCGGGGTATTAATTGACTTACTATGAATGTTTGCTCCCTTATAAGCCAATACAATAAAAGTGCATTTACACATATAAAAGACTAATGTGAAGAAATCATTTATATTTATCGCACATCCAGTCGTGCAAGTCCGGAGGTCGCACTCAGCATTAGCGCAGCCCAGCTCCCATTACACCTACAGACACTAAAGCTATTTTAGGCCACGTGCCATTACAGTGCTACCATACAGTAAATTATAGAAGCAGCCTCCTTTTTCTAATCCAAGCCTGAGCCTGCGCCCCCGACGGACACAGATCCCACTCGCCTCATAGAAGATTCAACAGGCTGTGGCCACAATAGTCGTTGTTGTCAGAAGGGTCGCTGTTCTCATTACTAAGGCTATGGGCACAAGGGTAGAAATGCTGCACATTTTTCACATGGGAGATCTGAAGCATTACCGTACACGCCATGTGGATGAGATGTTAGGGCGCGTTCACACAATTAGATTTATAGCAGAAAGTCCAAAGCAAAACTGCGGTGGAAAATATGTACAGATTGTTGCAGTTTTGGTGCGGATTTCACCTCCTCATTTGAAGAGATGGAATCCGCACTGACAATCCGCAGCATTAATTGACATGTTGTAGTTTTATAATCTGCGCCGCGTGTCAATTCTGCTGCCGATTTCATGATGTATTTTACTGAAACATAAGGATAAGATTTCTTAACTCTCATCCACGCGGTGTGGAAAAATCCACATGAAATCTGCAGCAGAATTGACATGCGATGTGGATTTATGTCATCTTATGCTGCATATTTTGCGGATACAATCTCTGCAAATGAAAGATGAAATCCGCAACAAGAAACATGTCAAATTTGCACCACTTGGTACAAAGGCGGTGCGGGTTTATCCCTGCAGATTTTCTGCAAGTTTTCTGCTGTGGAAAATCCACAGCAAATCTAATTATGTGTGAACTTACCCTAACAGTGACGACTTACACAAACTGTATGGTGGTAAAGAGCAACATTATGGAAACGGATAGGCTATGGCTACGTTCACATCTGCATTTGGCCCTCCCATGTCCGTTCTGTAGGGATCTCCCTCCATTTCCTCTGACTGCAAGAAGGTTGTAGTATACAAAGCTATTCATACAGTTTATGGCTGGATTCAGACGACGGTATATTGGCTGCGTTTTCACGCCCAGCCGATATAAGTCGTCCCTCTCTGCAGGGGGAGCAAGCTGGAAGAGCAGTGCACTGAGCTCCCGCCTCCTCTCCATTCCCTCGCCACTATTTGCAATGGGAGGGGTGGGACAGGGGCGAAGCTACGCCTTGGAACTTAGCTCCACCCCTTCCTATTGCAAATAGTGGCGAAGGGCGGAGAGGAGGCGGGAGCTCAGTGCACTGCTCTTCCAGCTTGCTCCCCCTGCAGAGAGGGACGATGTATATCAGCTGGGCGTGAAAACCCAGCCAATATACGGTCGTCTGAATGCGCCCTAAAGTTGTTTTCCAGACATATACTATCACTGACTTATCCTCACGATAGATCATCAATAGTTGATCAGTGGGGTCGGCTGCTTGGTATCCCCACTGATGAGCTGCTCAGTACAGCGGGGCCAGACATCATCACTTGGTTCGGAGCCAAAAGTGTAAGAGAAAGGCTTAGCTCCTATTGAAACCAATGGGTGCAATGCTTTCTATCACACTTCTGTCTCCACATTGGGTTCGGATCTGGAAGTGTAATAGAAGGCATGACTTCCATCTATTCTTCTACTCCAATCCTGCTTTACTGACAACGGGCCAAAACATCAGCTGATCAGTTTTTAAGTTCACCTATTAGAATGTTTTTGGACTGTAAGAGGAAACCAGAATACCTGGAAGGAAACCAAACAAACAGTGGGAAAATGTACAAACTCCATGCAGATGTTGCCCTTAGTTGGATTTGAACCCAGGACAACAGCACAGCAAGGCAACCATACTATCCACTGAGCCACCATACCTACATGTCATGGTAATATATTAGAAGTTTTGATCAAAGAGTACTGAGATCTCCAACGATCATTAAAACTAACAGGCAGAAGAACTCATCTGAGCAATTTGCCCATTTGGTGCTTTCAAACTTTGCTCAGGGCGGTGTACCAGCTCAATAGAGAGTCTATGGAGTCCATGCACTTCTTGCCAATAACAGACCTCCACCATTCAAAACATAGTTGCTCAAAAGCAGCTCTAAAAGTGTGAAGACGCCATAAAACACTAACATCTCAGTATTCAGGAACCAACATGGCAGCCATATCAGAATATGCAGGTTTTGACCTGCATTGGGCTTTAAAGGGATTGGCCCGAACTGATAAGTTTTGGGGTAGACTGGCCTGTGCGCGTCTACTAAGTAAAGACTGTCCTGGGGTAAGACGTGCCAAGTTTATTAAAAGGCGCATAACTCTTAATAAACTTGGCAGCCCCTGGCAAGTCCCATGCACCAGACCAGCGGTGTAACTATAGGGGATGCAGAGGATGCAGTTGCATCCGGTCCCAGGAGCCTTAGGGGGCGTATCAGGCCTCTCTTCTCCATATAGGGAGCCCAGTACTGGGAATAAATCATTATACTTGGGGGCCCTGTTACAGATTTTGCACTGGGGCCCAGGAGCTTCACTAGATGGCGTAGATCTCGGCAATAATTCGTCCCAGTTTCTGCCATAAATTATTATGATGGGTCAGTGAATCATTTTAACCAAATCCTGCCCAGTTTTAGAAAAGTGGCGGACATGGTGCAAAAAGTATTAAAAGGGGTGCTCCAGGATTAGAAAAACATGGCTGCTCTCTTCCAAAAACAGCGCCACAACTGTTCAAGAGCTGAGTGTGGTTTTATTTCTCATCCCCAATCACTTCCATGAAGCTGAGCTGCAATGCCAGACACAACCTATGGACAGGTGTGGCGCTGTTTATGGAAGAAAGCAGCTATGTTTTATCTAAACCTGGACAACCCCTTTAAGATGAGATTTTCAAAACTGGTACAGTACTTTGCTAAATCTGCCTTAAAGGGGTTGTCTCACGAAAGCAAGTGGGGTTAAGTATTTCTGTATGGCCATATTAATGCACTTTGTAATAGACATCGTGCATTAAATATGAGCCATACAGAAGTTATTCACTTACCTTCCCTGTGCTGGCGTCCCTGTCTCCATGGCTCCGTCTAATTTCAGCGTCTAATCTCCCGATTAGACGCGCTTGCGCAGAAGGGTCTTCTCCCATCTGTTCGGTCCGGCACGAGCGGCACACAATGTCACAGATCAAGGATTGTAAGTCCAGGTCCTCCTGTATTTCTGTGCATGGAGAGCGTCCACCAAAGTGGACTATGTACTAAGGTAGCGCATTTCTACACTGAGTGCTTTATAAACTGCATGTTTTAGTCCCAGTGAACTAATATAAATTGTCTTGTATATTAGACGCCATTTAGTACCTGCTAGGACTGCTAATTTCTAAAGTCTATAATGCCCCTGCAGCATAAGTAAATCAGGGGTCGGCCATTTTGAACTCCGATGAGGTCTTTGCTGAAAATGATGCTGAGCAAGCACAAGCAGTAGCTCCTACATGTCCTCCACGCAGCAGACTGATGGCTCTCGAGGTGTACGGTTACTAGGTTAGCAGGGACAGATGATGCGACCTGTGTGACCCGCACAGGTCACTTACCCTTAGGGCTTCTTCACATGGGGGTGATCTCATCCCGCTTTACGGCCGTGATATTCACCACTGCATAACGGGATGAAGCAATTGATTTCAATGTTTTTTTTCATTTGCGGTATTCTAGCACTTTAAAGCACGGGTGAGAAAAGATAGGACTTGTCCTCGTTAATACTACATGCAGGAAAGATAAGGCAGGACTTATCCTCCCGCAGTTTTATTCAAACTCACAGACTATAGCCCAAAGTTTGAATACTCCGAGAAAAAAAAGCCCTGTTGATGCATATCTGGAGCACCGGGCATAGTTACGCATATGGCCGTATGTTTTTGCCTTAAGGCCCGACTTCTGCCCATTTGGAAATGAGATCGGGTTGATTTGTTAAAGTGACCCTTTGGTTCCAGACAAACCAAGATGGCGACCACATTTCTCTGACTACTAAATGCACACAGAGCATTGGTAATGCTTCGGTAGTCTTAGGGTATGTTCACACATAACGGAAACGGTGCGGATTTGGACAGGTTTTTGATGCCAAAATGATGTGGATTTGGTGTGGCTTTTCTATTCCAGAAAAACTGCACTTTTTCCGTTATATGTGAATGTACCCTAAGATATTACACGCTGTTGTGATTGTCCAGTGCTGCTCACATGACCAATGCTGGCCAATCAGAGCAGGGAATAGTAAATGTAGTACCACCTTTAGCTTGGATACAAGATGTGATGCAGGCCGGTATAGAGGCTCTAGTACTCTGTTTTACCACCTCTAGCTTGGATACAAGATATGATATGGGTGGGCATGAAGGCTCTAGTGCCCTGCTGTACCGCCTCTAGCTTGGATACAAGATGTGATACAGGTGGGCATGTAGGCTCTAGTACCCTCTTGAGCCACTTCTAACTTGCATGCAAGATGTGATATTGGCGGGCATGGAGGCATACAGATTCCATATGGTATCTCAGATGGCCCTATGCATGTTCTTTTCGCAATAAATCTGATGACTGGGCAAGCAATTGAAATGTGGCAATGTTGTGGGGGCTTCCTGTGACCCCCTTGTGTGTGCACCCGAGCATTATCCTGCTGGAAGCCACTATGAGAGGAACACATGTGGCTGCAGGATGTCCTAAATATATTGCTGAGCTGTCATTGTCCCTCTTACCATTACTAGGGGGACCGACTGTTGTATGCGTTGGCCCCCGAGACCATCACATCAAAGGCAGGATTGAGGGGCTCACCTCGAGGTCTCTGGACACGTACAAGGCCGTCGTCAGCACCCAAACTAAACCTGCATTTGTTGCTGAAAACAACCCGATTCCCCTCTGTAGCGTCCAGTTCCTTTGTTCATGGCATCACTATAAATGAAGACTATGGTCATTGTCATAGGCAGTACAGGTAAGGGGCACCATGAGACCAAATGTCCTTAAGCCAAGAGCCTGGAAGTGGTTCTGGCAGACACAGGGGCCTGTAACAATGGCGCCACCTGTCTCTGGATGGTGGACAACGAAACGGTTGGAGCTTCTAGTTCTTGTTGGAAGATCAGACTCTCTACTGGTGGTCTGTAGGGGACGTCCTGAACCCGGTCACCTTGTGTGCCCTCACACATCCAAGGGTTCCAACACCTCCTAACAGTTTGGTCAGACAGTCCTCTCTACTAGTGTTCTGTCGAGGGTGTCCTGAACCCGGTTGCCTTGTGTGCCCCATCCACTGGTCCCAACACCTCCTAACAGTCTGGTTAGAATGGCCCGATGGGGGACAATTCGTCGATACAACCATCCAGCTTCTCACATCCCAATAATGCGTCCCTCTCAGACTCTGGTAACGTGGGTGAAATCTCTTCTCTGCGTCGTAGAGGCGTCTAGTGGCCAACAAGTTCTACAAGCTGAAGAAGAGGTCACTACACACAAGGAGCCTCCGAGAGCCTCTTGTAGGCCAAGGAGGAACAACGTTTAGGGCCTCGGGTGATCCATTACATATCTGCTTGAGATGTAACTGCATGCCGAGTTTTGCAGCAAAATGACCACTCCTCCTATGGTCTCAATTGCTTTTGACAAAGCGAATATATAAAGTGAAGTTAAGTTTTTACACCTTGACTGGCATTATTCTTCATCTACACAAGGTTGCACCAGCGCCCATGGCTTTTGCTTCATATGACCCTTACGTCTCTACGAAGTCCAGGGTCCCTGGGGCTAGCAGCACCTTTACGCTCACAATATACCTTATCTCCTAATATCGGCCTGCATATACACACATCCACTATCATATCTACCTTTACCCCTAGAGGCGCTCTGCCCTTCTATTTCCGCTAGTAACATGGGATAAGAGCGCAGGTTAATGAGTGACCTTTCTAACCAACGACTCCAGTTACATTTACATGTATTGATTATCTGTAAATGTCCACGTTTGTTGGCTCGTATCAATATCCGCCACTTGTAAACCAAAGCCACTGATACTGTGACGGAGAAGAACACGAGATAATGAGAACGAGTGCCGAACGTGACTGCCGGGCAATCAAAACATTTGTCAAGAAGAAAGCTTTTCGAAATATAATCAAAAACTTTTAAACAATTTTCTAATTAGTTGACGAGAAATCATCATGTTTGTTGCGGCCTTTATTACTTCTCATTAACCCTCGTCCCAGAGAGCAGTAATGCAGCTCACACCAGATTAGAACGGCTCGATGGCCGCATCCTGGCACATGCCTATCATATCTCTGTATGTTTCCAGATCTGCTGACTTAATAGGTATCACAGTACATCAGGATCACTCTATCTGCATCAAACCTGTTAGCTGAGGTAGTAGCCCGATGAATACTACATGTGTCCGCTATTAATAACTCCATAGACTGCAGGAATGCCACCCCACAATTCTGCAAAACACCTCAATAAACTGCCATGGAAAGGAACAGGGGCCCACGAATACCCGGTCACATCCAACCTGAGCTGACAGTAACAAGCATATATGAGAGTATAGCAAAACTGAACTTCTTACCTCGTACTCCTCATATTCCTCCTCGTCCGCCATTTTGAGGTTTCACCTTGTCACCTACAAAACTAATGAGAAAATATAATGTTAACAGTCAAAAATGAATAGAATTTGAAAAAAATAGAATAATATTACGTAGATGAAAAATGATAGATATGAGATAGATATGACATAGATAGATAGATAGATAGATAGATAGATAGATAGATAGATAGATAGATATGAGATAGATAGATAAATAGATATGACATAGATAGATAGATAGATATGAGATAGATAGATATGAGATAGATAGATATGACATAGATAGATAGATGATAGATAGATAGATAGATAGATAGATAGATAGATAGATAGATAGATAGATAGATATAAGATAGAAGGAGAGCAGATAGATACATAGGAGATAGATATAGATAGATAGATAGATATGAGATAGAAGGATAGATAGATAGATAGATAGATAGATAGATAGATAGATAGATAGATATGAGATAGATAGATAGGAAATAGATAGATAGATAGATAGATAGATAGAGGAGAGATAGATAGATAGATAGATAGATATGGGATAGATAGATACATAAATATGAGATAAATAGATAGATAGATATGAGATAGATAGATAGATAGATAGATAGATAGATAGATAGATAGATAGATATGAGATAGATAGATATGAGATAGATAGATAGATAGATAGATAGATAGATAGATAGATAGATAGATAGATAGGAGATAGATAGATATGAGATAGATAGATAGATAGGAGATAGATAGATAGATAGATAGATAGATAGATAGATAGAGAGATATGAAATAGATACATAAATATGAGATAGATAGATAGATAGATAGATAGATATGAGATAGATAGATAGGAGATAGATAGATAGGAGATAGATAGATAGATAGATAGGAGATAGATAGATAGATAGATATGAGATAGATAGATAGATAGATAAATAGATATGAGATAGATAGATATGAGATAGATGATAGATAGATATAGATATACACTACAGTATAGTCTACATATTGTCTATCTGATGTGTCTATTATATGTAGTAGGTAGAATAGTAACCTTATGGGATTATATGCGTTCTGAACACCATGGGCCTGTTCTTTTGATCCCGTTTTTTTTTCTGCAGCGTTTTTGGATCAGACCTGAAAAATATCAAAATTCATATATTTTTTTTCTCTTTTGCCCAAATTGTGAGGCTTTACTGGTTTGTTCTGGTGTGGAATGCTATGGCCAGGCCTGTCAAACTATTCAGTTTTATAACAGCGCGGTCCCTAAAGTTAGTAGTTGAAGCTTCGAAGCAGCTGCCGCCTGGCACAGAGTTATGTGGCATGTAAGTTAATACCACCAGCTGATTGGTGGGTTTTGTTTAGCCATTTCAACTGTAATACCTTCTGAGGAAGCTGCAGCCTACTAGTGCAGGTTAAATATAGGAACACGTAATGCTGCTCCCTTTATAGTGCCAACGAAGAAATAACGTAAATCATAAAATAGTATAAAATAATGCGAGATTCTGGTGCGATTCTACCAACGGCGTCTATAGGGTGCGTCACTATCGTATGCGCTATGTTATCGGAGGCCACACTGCAACATGGAGTGTAGCTGTTACTTATCATATATCCATCAGCAGTCACTGACTAAGTGAAGCCCAGCCAAGCTATGGATGTCCAGTGACCACTGGTCGGAGAAGAGGTGAACCCAACCAAGACCACAGAAGTGGCCAAGCTGTAGTCCTAGATGTCTCCATGTCAACCAAGCAGCAAAGTCCTATGCAGGCAATACAATAGTCTTCACTATGGAAAGCAAGAAATAACAGCTCTTACCAGTGATATCTAATTAATTTCCTTAGCAGCAAAGCCTCCAACTCTTCCCTCCTCAGAAACGCTGGTCAAGAGCAGAGCAAATGCTCCAGCTCCTAAATTATCATGTGCCTCCGGCAGCCAATCCTGGGGCGGCTCGCTCAGGTTTCAGATGCTAAATATACTTGGTGACCCTTTTGAAGACCACCTGTTCAGCAAATCCGTGGAGAGAGCAGGACGAATAGTCATTTACATTCTGAGCAAATAATAACAAGTGAGGCTGCTCCCAAATATGACATTATCATTCATTTATCAGCAAGTTTTTTATGCATTTGTGTATATTTTTAGTCTTTTTTTTGCTTTTTATTTATGGTTGATGGTTTATTAAGGAAAGGACGGCAAATTCCTTCTAGACATAGAATCGGAGACTTGCAAGAAGGAAATAAATATTACGGCCAATTTTTATTTTTTTCCTCTCCACTTTCAAAAAAATCAGAACTTTGTAATTTTTCCATCAAAGTAGCTTTCTGAGGGGTGTATTCTTCAGCGATACTATTTAATATACCAAATTATGTACTTAAAAAAAAAAATTCTAAGTGGAGTGAAATGGAAAAAGCCATAACATACCAAATTTATACAGTTTTTTGTCATACTGTATTTGTTTTTGATTTTTTTTTTTTATTATAGACACCGGAAAAGGGTTTCCCAAAGGGGACTTGAACATACGATCGTTTGATCGCTTTTACAATATAATACAATATACTGATTTCTACAGGTAGTTTATTAAGCCATGCCACAGCCCACAGGCACGTCTTAATAGGCAGAAAAACATGGCAGTCCTGGGCGCCTTCAGAAGCTGTTCGGGACCTCTAATCGCTGATCGGCCAATTAAATGCTACTATCAGAATTGACTGTGGCACTAAAATGTTTAACTGCCGCAATTGGAGTGAACTCTGATCATGGCTGCTGTGGCCGACACCAGCAATGTACGGAGGACTCAGCTCCTGAGCCCATGCAATATAAATCCCGCGCACACCCGCCGTACATGTACAGCGGATTTTGCCAAGGCGTTCATCAGTTTAGGTCCGTGTGTAGATTTATAATTTAAATAAGAAAATCATTACATTTTTTTGAATTTTCTTGCTCGGTCCTCATCAGGCTACCCTTGTTCTGTATATAAGAGGCAAGGCGTCTTGGCAATGACTCACTTGTTAAAGATCTGTGTCAAAATTCTCATGTAACATGTGGATTTAGGTGCAGATTGTGACACAGAATAAATCCACAAGTAACATCGCTGCGAAAGAAAAACTGCACATGTAAATATATTATTATCCGATGTGATATCTGTGCATCTCGTAAAGCACACTAATGGGTTAATCCCTGGCAGAAATCTAAGGCTGAGCCTTACGGTCCAGCCATGGATTTTATACGGATCTGCATGCAGATTTAGCCGCAGTCAATGTGGCACATCCATGTGTAGATACCCAACGCATTTTCTGCTCAGAGACCATGTCTACAATTGACATATCTAATCTTTTAGGCCTCATTCACACGACCGTATGCGTTTTACTGGTCTGTGTGATGCCGGCAGAGACCGAATTTAAAAAAAAAATTCCCTGCTCTGCTTCACTGCGGGGTTCCATTAGAATTACCCCCCGTACGTAATGTATTGCATATGGACAGAGTTTGTAAACGCTATTCCTCGTGCGTATCACCACGCAGTGTTTACACGCTAATGTGCATGGATTAATAAAAGTCCATTTACTTGGGATCGGTCCCATCTGACTATACCCTAAACCCCCCCAAAAACTATAATGCCATAAAGGAAAAATAGACAAAATGCTGTGCAACACACAGAAGAGGGGGGCGGGGGGGGGGGCAGACTTAACCCGAGGCGATAATCATCCCACAAACCCTTCCACGTTTTGTATTCTAATGTTTTGAGATACATGAAAGAGCTGACACAACAGTTGTTGGAGCCGGGGGAGGGGTTGGGGGGGGCTTCACACAACGGGCTTTACTCTTATAGCAATAATGGGCATGAAACAAATTAATGTTTATTCATTATAAACCAAATTGCTGAGCAGATCGGGTCATACTGTAAAAGGAGGAAAGAAATCAAATCAAAGAAAACCTTAAAAGTAGCAAGAAAACACCCCAATAATAATAGTTGAAAAGTTATAGTAATAAAGATTACAAATGTACAAAACTAAAACATGTGAACTCAAAATCCACTGCAGTATCAAAAATGACTTCCCATTGCCCGTTCAGTCATTTCCCATGGCCGCACAGACCAGAGCCCCTTGACTCCATTCTTCCTGTCATGGCCGGCCTTAACTACTTGTCATCTGTGTGGTCACTCAGGGCATTCACCACCAGCTTGTAGGGGAGGCACCAGGCCAATGTATGCTGGGGGTGATCACCCCTTCTTAAGTGCACCTGGTCAAGTGATCTTCTTCCTCTAAGCGGCAGCATCTTGTAGAACAGCATGGATCCTCCTCCTCCTGGCGCTGTCTCCTAACCTCCGTTGTTCTGAGGCACCACTGTCAGCCCATCGGTGCCCCTGTAACACAATCACTTAGTTCTGCTACTGTAATATTTATGTTAGGAGATCAGTTCTGGCACTGTATTTATTTACTGAGTTTGGTTCTGGTGCTGTATTTGTGCTATAAGCTTGGTTTTGGTATTGTATCTATGTTCTGAGGTTGGTACATGCTGTATTTATGTACTAAATTTGGCTCCGGTGCTGTATTTCTCTTATGAGCTTGTTTCTGGTGGTGTATTCATATTATAAGCCTGGTTCTGGTGCTGTATTTATGTTATGAGCTTGGTTCTGATGCTGTTTTTAATGTTATGAGCTTGGTTCTCATACAGCATTTATCCACTGAGCGGTTCTGGCAGGTATGCTGCTATGCTGCTTTTTGCACAAGCAGAATATATTCAGACT
Organism: Eleutherodactylus coqui; assembly: GCF_035609145.1. NCBI lineage: Eukaryota > Metazoa > Chordata > Amphibia > Anura > Eleutherodactylidae > Eleutherodactylus > Eleutherodactylus coqui. Next base: position 17,825,806 of record NC_089844.1, read on the forward strand.
GCCCCTTAATGCAATATATATGGTATATGATTTTTTTTATGATGGTAGTGCTAAAAAAAATTGCGCAGGGTGCCATCTATCTTAGAGCTCTTTCACACGAGCGTACATCGGCTGTGTTTTCACAGGCAGCCGATATACGCTACCCATCTGATGCATTGGTTTCCAATGCATCAGTTCAGATGGGCGTATTCCCGATGCGTTAAAACGCCCAGCCAGCAAGATAACGCATACGGTGCACATTCCAGCCAGACGTTTTTACTCCGCCCAGAAAAGAATAGTTCTGGAACTATCTTCGGCCGGAATACACCTGCCTCTGCCATAGACTCCTATGGGAGCCTATGACAACTGCTGGAGAAAGGAGGTGAGAGGGAGTTTAGCAACGTGACTGCTAAACTCCCTCCTTCTTCTCTCTCCCTTTCCGTCCCTTGCCAGTTGTCTGCAGTGGGGTGGGAGCGGGGGCTAGTGTGCTACAGTCCTGCCCCCTCCCCCTTGCTGGCAGCTCCCATAGGCAAGGGCAGAGAGGGGGTGGCAGGGGCGTGGGAGTTTAGCCTCGGCCATCTGAATGGGTGTTAAAACAGGAGTTGCAGCCATGACCTGGTATAACGGAGTCGTCCGCTATGGCCCTCCCCTTGCTACAAACCCCCACCTAACTTAACTATAATAACCACTGACAACTTCAGCTTTTGGATAAGTTTTTGGCCACAGCAGCCAATTTATTATAAACATAACAAGTAGAACATAAATACACTTTTTAAAACCTTTTTACTCTAAACTATTTAGAGAGATCCTTGGAGCCCCAAAAGACAAACTATCTGTCGCCTCAACCACCCGGGAACAAATAGGTGTAACTGTCTCCCGTCTCCTAAGGCCCGACTCGGGAGACCCTATTTTTCCACAACCATGCCTCCCGTCTCTAAACACCTGACTCGGGAGACTCGCCACTTCACCTCGGGTCGCCTACCTCCCGACCCCGGGCTATCTAGCCAAACCGGCTAGCCACATTAACCAAGTTTGCAGGGAACCCCCCTGTCAAAACAAGAGGCGACAGACCCCCTACTACTTAAACTGAACCAATGGGGGGGGAAGTGGGGGGGAAGTACTATCCCGCCCCTGCTTCCCCTCCCCCACCTCCCCTTTCCGTTGACTCCAAGGACCCCTCTCTACCCGCTGCTATGACGATGCAACCTTCCCCCCTTCCCCATCTCTCGGGCGGGCGGGTGGGACTCTTCAGCGCGCTTCTCTCGGTCCTTCTTCTTCCTCTTCACTCCCGGACTGGCTCCTCCCCCTATTTTCGCGCTCTTTTTCTAGCCACTCACACTCCACCCCCACCCCCATTGTGTCTGTTATCTTTTGAAAATACTTAACCCCTTCCCTCCCCGTTAACCCCGTCATGTCCGCCTTCACCTATCGCCCTGCGGGCTTCGGTTCCGGCCTTCCTTGACTTGGTCATGGCTGCCTCTCGTTCACGCGATTTTCGGCTGCGCTGTGGCCGTGACACAGCCAGACGTGTGAATGAAGCCTTATAGCCTTAGGGCCAGCAATGCTTCCTGTCAAATCTGAACAAATTCGTGATGTAGCATCTAATGCAGAAAAAAAACAGTACATGAGCTCCACATTAACCCAGATACTGATTCTAAAAGTGGTTGTACCTGATGGCGTAAACCCCATAGATACCCTGCTAACGGCAAAACAGCGGTGCAATGGTACTCACCAGAAGGTCTTACAATCAGAAAATCACACAATCAAAGGATTCCCCACATCGCATGTAAATGAAGACTCTCTGTGCTTCTTAGTGTTCCAGATGGTTCATGAGCGCTCCTTCCAACTGCTCAGACTCATTGAAAGAAACAGATAGAAGAGATGATCAGACTACACTGGGTTTGTTTGTAGTCTGTAACCATAGAAACACATTGGTTTGCATGAGAACTACAGACTGTAGACACAAACTGGCATCACATTTGTTAGGGTTGCTGGAATCAACAGGAAGTTTAACATTATTTCTACCTGTTCACTTTACAGTTGTGTTTTGCTGTGGAGCTCAGCCCCAAGAGCATGATGGGAATGTAATACCTTATTTTGCTGTATCCAATCGTATAACCTATTAAGGAGATGAAATGCCGGCCCTGTTGACTGTCACACAACTTTCCCACAAAATGATATAAAAGAGGATAAATTGACGAAGCAGAACGACTGAAGTTCTTCCATTTACAGACAATGTCTAATGTTTTGCGGTAATACCGAATTCTTATTATGTGAACTAAGTGGTTTCTGCTGGTAATTAAAACGTTCCACGTAGCAGATTATCTGATTGTAAATCAGTCAGCGCAGAATTAGCAGGTCTGAAGCTGATACCTCCAGCGGCTCCCAGGGTCCTTACAGGCTCCTACATACATACAGTCTCTGAATTATCCGCTATACGGACTGGTGGCACTACGAGACGCTGGCAGCCACCCTGAGCTCAGGCTTCATACATTACAGCCGTGTCTACTAAGTAGAGTATATGATATAGGTCAATATATACTGCATAGAAGTGGGTGAGAGCCAGTACATAACAAAGTGGATTTACACCACTCAGTGCTCCACGTCCTCTTATGTGATAATGAGATGTCTATATAATAACTCTGAGACCCTCATTATACATACAGGAAAGATGACTAAAGAAATGAGGTTCTGTCTAGCTCACATCTATCTATCTATCTATCTATCTATCTATCTATCTATCTATCTATCTATCTCCTATCTATCTATCTATCTATCTATCTATCTATCTATCTATCTATCTATCTATCTATGTCATATCTATCTATCTATGTCATATCTATCTATCTATCTCTTTCATATCTATCTATCTATCTATCTCACATCTATCTATCTATCTATCACATATCTATCTCTCTCATATCTATCTATCTATCTATCTATCTATCTATCTATCACATATCTATCTATCTCATATCTATCTATCTATCTATCTATCTATCTCATATCTATCTTTCTCATAACTATCTTATTATCTATCTAGCTTTCTTATATCTATAATAATAATAATAATAATCTTTATTTGTATAGCGCCAACATATTCCGCAGCGCTTACATAGACAGGGGAAATACAGAGACAAAAGTACAAAAAATTACAGAACCACGGTTACAATCGTAATCAGCTGATGGAAACGATAGGGGTGAGGGTCCTGCTCCAACGAGCTTACATACTACAAGTAAGGGGGTGATACAGAAGGTAAAATGGCTGGAGGTGTGCACAGTATCGCGTGCTGGAGAGTGAGGGATGCTATATACAGACAACAGTCAGACATTTAGCTATGCGACGGCAGGATCAATATGACTACAGGAGCGGTTTATGATGGCTAGCAGGGATTGCATTCAGTAGGTCAGGAAACATGTTATCAGGCGGAGTACAGAGGGGTTTGTTTAGGGAATGCGGTATGCATCCCTGAAGAGGTGCGTCTTTAGAGCACGCCTGAAGTTTTTCGAGTCCTGGATTGCCCGGATGTTCTTTGGTAGTGCGTTCCAGAGGACCGGTGCTGCTCTGGAGAAGTCTTGGAGGCGGGAGTGAGAAGTTCGAATTAGAGGGGTGTGCAGTCTAGTTTCGTTTGCCGAGCGGAGAGCCCGGGCTGGGTGATGGATTGAGATGAGGGAGGCGATATAGGGGGGCGCTGCACTGTGGAGGGCTTTGTGGATGAAGGTAATAAGTTTAAATTGAATTCTGTATTTAACTGGCAGCCAGTGCAGTGACTGGCACAGGGCAGAGGCATCTGAGTAGCGGCTGGACAGTAATATGAGCCTGGCTGCCGCATTCAGGATGGATTGTAGAGGGTAGAGTCTGGTGCAGGGGAGGCCGACCAGCAAGGAGTTGCAATAGTCGAGCCGTGAGTGGATGAGGGCAACAACAAGCGTTTTCAGCGTGTCTATGGTGAGAAAGGAGCGGATTCTTGAGATGTTCTTTAGGTGCAGCCGACATGTTCGGGCCACTGACTGGATGTAGGGAGTAAATGAGAGATCTGAGTCGAATATGACCCCAAGGCAGCGGGCATGTTGTCTAGGAGTTATGGTGACACCACACACTGAGATGGAGATGTCAGGAGGAGGTCGGTTGGTGGAAGGAGGAAACACCAGTAAGTCAGTTTTAGAGAGGTTTAGTTTTAGGTAGAGAGAGGACATGGTGTTAGAGACAGCAGACAGACAGTTGGTGATGTTTTGGAGGAAAGGTGCAGAGATGTCACGGGAAGAGGTGTATAACTGGGTGTCATCAGCATAGAGGTGGTAATGGAGGCCAAAGCTCCTGATGGTTTGTCCAACAGGGGCTGTGTAGATAGAGAAAAGGAGGGGGCCAAGGACCGAGCCTTGGGGGACCCCAACAGCAAGGGGAAGAGAAGGAGAGGTAGAGCCAGCAAAGGAGACACTGAAAAAGCGGTCAGATAGGTAGGAGGAGAACCAGGAGAGAGCAGTGTCCTTTAGGCCGATGGAGCGAAGCATACTGAGGAGGAGTTTGTGGTCAACTGTGTCAAATGCTGCAGAGAGATCGAGGAGGATCAGTAGGGAGTAGTCACCCCTCGATTTGGCTGACAGTAGGTCGTTTGATACCCTTGTAAGGGCAGTTTCTGTGGAGTGTTGGGGTCGGAAGCCAGACTGTAGGGGGTCGAGGAGAGAGTTCTCTGATAGATAGCTTACAAGGCGGGAGTAAACCAGCCGTTCTAGTAATTTGGAGATGAAGGGGAGGTTTGAGATGGGTCGGTAATTGGCAACGTCAGTTGCGTCAAGAGTCGGCTTCTTTAGCAATGGGGATATGATGGCATGTTTGAAAGAAGAGGGAAAGATGCCAGAGGCCAGAGAGAGGTTGAATATAGTGGTGAGATGCGAGATGACCACTGGGGAGAGGGATCGGAGGAGGTGTGAGGGGAGAGGGTCACTAGCGCAGGTGGTGGGGCGAGCAGAGAAGAGCAGTTTGGAGACTTCTTCCTCTGTTGCTGGTCTGAGTACAGACAGTGAGCAGGAGCTAGCTGCAGTGCTGACAAGACTAAGGTCAGGGCTAGTCTGGGGTTGGGAGGTTATTTCTTGACGGATGTCATCAATTTTCTTTTTGAAATAGGCAGCCAGTTCAACAGCACTGAGATCCGTCACCGGGGGCTGCGGTTTAGGGCTGAGAAGGGAGTGAAAAGTATCAAAGAGCTGTTTAGGGTTGTGCGATAGTGAGGAGACGAGAGAGGTAAAGTAGACTTGTTTGGCATGGTGGAGGGCGAAGTTGTAGGTTTTGAGCATGAATTTGTAGTGGAGAAAGTCTGCAGACGTTTGCGACTTCCTCCACAGCCGTTCGGCACTTCTAGAGCACCGCCGGATGAAGCGCGTTTGAGGTGTGAGCCAGGGTTGCCGTGGTCTACATCGGATGGCTCGGGTCCTGGGGGGCGCCGCTTCTTCCAGGGCATGTTTGAGAGCGGTGTTGTAGTGAGCGGCAGCCAGGTTGGGGCAGGAGAGGAGAGAGATGGGGGACAGAGAGGACTGTAGGGATTCAGCAAAGTCTTGTGTGTGGATGGCCTCTAAGTTCCTGTAGGTACGATAGGTAGGTGGGTGTGGAGAGATGTTAGGGAGTGTGACAGAGAAAGAGAGGATGTTATGATCTGAGAGTGGGAGAGGGGAGTTAGTGAAGTTGGAAGCAGAGCAAAGCCGGAGGAAGACCAGATCCAGAGTATTGCCATCCCTGTGAGTGGGAGAGGCTGTGAGTTGAGAGAGACCAAGGGAGGTGGTGAGCGAAAGAAGCTGAGAGGCAGATGGGGAGATGGGGTCATTAGTGGGGATGTTAAAATCGCCTAAGATGAGGGTTGGGATTTCACAGGATAGGAAGTGGGGGAGCCAGGCAGCAAAGTGGTCCAAAAACAGGCGAGCAGCACCTGGGGGGCGATAGATAACTGCTACTCGCATGGACAGCGGGCGGAAAAGCCGTATCTATCTATCTATCTATCTATCTATCTATCTATCCTCTATATATCCCATATCTATCTATCCATCTCATATCTATCTATCTATCTATCTATCTATCTATCTATCTATCTATCTATCTATCCTCTATCTATCCCATATCTATCTATCCATCTCATATCTATCTCATATCTATCTATCTATCTATCTATCTATCTATCTATCTATCTATCTCATATCTAGCTATCTCATATCTATATATCTCATATCTAGCTATCTCATATCTATATATCTCATATCTCTATCTATCTATCTCATATATCTATCTATCTATCTATCTATCTCACATCTATCCTATCTCACATCTATCCTATCTATCTGTCAATCTCATATCTATCTATCTATTTTTGTATCTCATATTTATCTTTCTCATAACTATCTTATTATCTATCTAGCTTTCTTATATCTATCTATATATCTATCTCATATCTATCTATCCTCTATCTATCCCATATCTATCTATCCATCTCATATCTATCTATCTATCTATCCTCTATCTATCCCATATCTATCTATCCATCTCATATCTATCTATCTATCTCATATCTATCATCTATCTATCTATCTATCTATCTATCTATCTCCTATCTATCTATCTATCTATCTATCTCATATCTATATTTCTATCATATCTATCTATCTATCTATCTCATATCTATCTAGCTTTCTTATATCTATCTATCTGTCTATCTGATCTCTATATTTCTATCATATCTATCTCATATCTATCTATCTATCTATCTATCTATCTCATATCTATCTATCTCACATCTATTCTATCTATCTATCTGTCTATCTCATATCTATATTTCTATCATATCTATCTCATATCTATCTATCTATCTCATATCTATCTATCTCACATCTATTCTATCTATCTATCTATCTGTCTATCTCATATCTATATTTCTATCATATCTATCTATCTATCTATCTATCTATCTATCTATCTATCTATCTATCTATCTATCTATCCCATATCTATCTATCTATCTAACTATCCATCTCATATCTATCTATCTATCTCATATCTATCTATCTATCTATCTATCTATCCATCTAATATCTATCTATTTATCTATCTATCTACAGGATAACGCACAAGTGTCTGATTGATGGAGGGCCTATGGATGGGGCATAACTTTCAAATATGGCACAACCCCTTCAATGGGTTGTCAGTCAGTCCATAAGAAGTAGACTCTAGTCACAAGTGATTTTCTCCAAAGTCACCTCCAAATGGAATGTCCTCTGCTGGAGTTTTAGAGCCCACCATTGTGTCACACAGCAGGACCCTCTGGTGGGTGAGTCTGACCTGCTACCTAATATCTGGCTGCCTCCCTTCTGAGCAGTCAGCCCTGTCATTACAGCACATCTGTTCTCTCCCCAGCCGTCATATAATGTCATCATGTCTCTAAATGGATCCATCGCACGCTGTATGTTATGTGGTTTACGCTTTGGGTTACGCTGCATACGATATAATGAATTTATAGAGGACATTGCTGAGGGCTTTTACCCGCTAACGTTTTTTTTTAACGCTGCGATATCGCTGCATTTTTGTTACTGCAAATGTCAATGGGACTTTCTAATGTTAAAAATGCATCGCACAAAAATCGCAGAAGCGCAAACTTGCGATTTCTGTGCAATACGATTTTAACACTAGAATTTAACACTTGACATTTGCAGTAAAAAAAAAAAACGCAGGGAAACGCTAGTTGGTAAAAGCCCTAAGAGGTTGTTATATGGGAGACATGATGGGTTAGGGATCCCGGATCAGACTAGCTTCTCATGGTCCTTGGTGGCTGGCACTAACTCCTCTATGTGGACTCGAACTTTTTCCCTTTTTAGCTGATTTTCTCTTTTTTGTGTAGTGGCCCAGAACACCATCCTGGTCCCCTCCATAAACGTCATACATGTTTGTCCTATGTAGATGCACTGTGCAAAGCTTACCCTGTCAAATCCAGTGTGTGTGTTGCACAGCTGCGGCGCTTGAGAGGTTAACGCTAATAAAATCATATTTCCCATATTTCTAAAAAAAAATCAAAAGAAAAAAATACAAAAAGCATTTAGTAGTGCTGTATCCATAAAGGTCCGATCTATCAAAGTAACGCACGATATCCCAGGGAACAAAAAGTACATAATTTCAGAATTGCGCTTTTTACGGTCACCCTGTCACCAAGAAAAAATGCGATATAAAGTGATCAAAAAGCCTTAGGAATTCCAAAATCATACCAACAGAAACTACAAGACGTCGCACAAAAACTGAGCCCTCACACAGTTATATCAGCAGTATAATAACAAGGTTATATTCCGGCATAAAGGGCAACTGGGCGTATAAGATGACCTCCCAACTGTCGCCTTATACGCCGGGAATAGGGTGTAAAAAAAGAAAGCAGTACCCACCTCCTGCAGGCTGTCGTTCCCTCCTCGTCCCCGACAGCGCATTGCTTTCTGGAGGCGGGGCTTGAAATCCCCGCCTCCAGAAAGCTAATGCTGTGATTGGCTAACTCACTCGGCGTCAGCCAATCACAGCCATTCAATGAGATCATTAAAGGGCTGTGATTGGCTAACTCACGCGGCGTCAGCCAATCACAGCCATTCAACGTTGATTTCAAGCCCCGCATCCAGAAAGCAATGCTCTGTCGGGGACAATGAAGGGAGCGACAGCCTGCAGCAGCGCCGCAGAACGCCGGGGGAGGTGAGTACTTTTTTTTTCTTGACACTTTTTTTTTTGTTTTTGCATACTCGGCGTATAAGACGACCCCCGACTGCAGAGCAGATTTTTCGGAGGTTAAAAGGTCGTCTTATACGCCGAAATATACAGTATATAAATTTGGTATTGTCATAATCGTACAGAAAAAGTTTATCATGTCCTTTTTGCTGCAGTGTGACGGCTTTAAAAACAAGCCCCCTACAAAGATGGTGGAATTTTTTTTCCATTTCACTCCACTCTTCCAAATTTTTTTCCAAACTTTTTCAGTATATAATATGGTACATTAAGTAGAACTATTGAAAACTACACCTCTTCCCCCAAAGAACGCGCCCTCAGACTGATGGAAAATTAAAGCACTTATCATTTTTTGAAAGTAGGGAGGAAAAAACAAAAAGGGAGAAAAAAGGGCTGTGTTATTAAGGGGTTAAAATCTGCAGCATATATCCATTCTGCTGGATTTATGCGAACAAATGTTTGTACATATGAATGTTCACAGGTGCAAATCCTGGTATTTGTATAGCACCAACTTATTCCGCAGCGCTTTCAGGTAATTATTACTTATTAGCCCCCACCAAGCTGGGTTCTCATTTTACCGACCTCGGAAGGATGGAAGGCTGAGTCAACCTTGAGCCGGCTACCTGAATCAGCGAGGATTGAACTTGCAACCTTCAGGTCGTAGGCAAAAGCTTACGAGGCTCATGCCAAAGCCATGCCATCTCCTCAGTGCTAAGCACAGGAGATTCTGGTGCCCTACAGGGGCATATAAAAGGGCAGGAGCTGCGTCATCGTGGGCAGCATCAGCAGCATTGTGGCGGTGCCCTTTGCAAGCCCAGTAATGCAGTGGCAGTCTGCTCACGCTGAGGAGCTGCCCACCCTGAGCAAGAGAATGAGACAAACAGAAAGTGCCCTGACGACTTGGGGGTCACCTGGAAGTCAACACCAGAGCTGTACATGAGTGTGCAAACTACCCCCGGGACTGTATTATGCAAAGCCCAGGACAGGGTGGGGGCAAACGGACTCACGGAACTGTTAGCGTAAAGGGTTAATATGGCACCAGTAGGTTAGCAAGGCCTTGCAAGGGTTAATAGTATATGTAACATGTAAGTGTAATGCAAAGTGTTGATGTAAATGTGCATCATGTATGATGGTGAGGTGTGATGTACCTGATGTGACGTCATAGAGTGTAAGGAATACGGCGAGTCTACGACACAGGATTTATGGCGCAGAAAGGCACGTGCGATGCAGTAGCGGTACGGAGAAGCGTAAAGTAATGTGAATCAGTGTAACACGGGACATAAACCGCTATGATGATGATGTGACGACCGCGGGATACTTTCAATGACACGTAAGGCCGGATTTACATGTACGTAAGCATATTTGTACACATGTACTTCTTGCACGCGCAAATTGTGCGCAATTGTGTTCGCAAACACGCAGCAACGCTCTCAGCCATTGAAACTCAATTAGCTTAGTGAGTTTAATGAGACAAAATGCTGAAAGCCAAGTTAGAGTCATGTGCCTTACTGCTGCCAGGAAGAGTTACAGAGGATGTATCTAGATGGCGAGGAGCGCTGCCGCCTTATGAGTTTATGCTACCGATTTATTCTCCTGTGCAGTGAGACGTTCATTTGCTTAATATGAATAAAGCTATTTTTTGTAAACGATGAGCTGCCTCCGTCTGTCATCGCCGCGCCATCCTGAACCCGTGTCGTACCACCAACTACCGCGACAATTAAACGAACAGCACGTAGCCTGAAAATACGCTTGTGTCCCCTTAAGGCAGCGCTCACACGTAGCGCTAAACGCTGTAAAGCCCCTCCATTCATTTCAATGGGGCTTCTCAGACGAACATTCGCACGCGGATTTCCTAATTTTCGAACACTGTCTGCTCTATTTTAGTGAGTTTCAGCGATTTTTAGCGCACCTCATCAGCCATTACAATGACGGGCTGCGGTTAAAAGCGCTTTAGAATGCGTACGTAAACACTGTTCGAAAATTTTGTAAAACGCCGCGCCTAAAAATGTGGTGTTTTTGTAGACGGGGTGCGAGTGTGAGAGCGGTCCAACCCTAAATCCGTCTGACACGGCCCTTTATTTGCCCGCAGTTAACCCTTCGGATACGCTGACCTTCACACAGGCCATGCCCTCCGGGGGAACAATGCCGGCTGCCGTCCCGCTGCGGGTGACCATGACTGCTGGGACATTAATAGCAGCAGATCAGGACGGATGACATGTTGATACGCGGGGTCTAGCTAATATAGAAATGGCTCATCGGCCGCACCATGTTTTCCTGTCCAGTTTAGATCATGACCTGCCATTATAATCCTCCTCACAGCGGCGCTCGGGTTACCGACCTTTACGCGCCGCATTATTCTCCTGTTTGTTTACAACACACAATCCGAATAATCGTGTGAAGAAATTAGTGTCATCGCTAGTGGTAATGGGTGACAGATGAAGATGCATAAAGATCACGTATAACCTATATACCGTCTATGTGACATACAGGGCGGCCGCGGAAACGTAGGCCGGCACCACACTCTGATAAACGCTGACTACAAGAAGATCGGTCCTCGTTGCCTATAGCAACCAATCACAGCGCAGCTTTCATTTTACCTCAGCAGTATAAGATGTATCAACCAATCACGGCACAGATTTCATTCCTTATACTCCTGAGGTAAAATGAAAGCTGCGCTGTGATTGGTTGTTATGCCTTATACTGCTGAGGTAAAATGAAAGCTGCGCTGTGATTGGTTGTTATGCCTTATACTGCTGAGGTAAAATTAAAGCTGCGCTGTGATTGGTTGTTATGCCTTATACTGCTGAGGTAAAATTAAAGCTGCGCTGTGATTGGTTGTTATGCCTTATACTGCTGAGGTAAAATGAAAGCTGTGCTATGATTGGTTGCTATGAGCAACAAAGATTTTCTTTTAGATAGCATTCCTTGGAATGTGGTACCCACAGCAACCAATCAGAGCGCAGCTTTCATTTCTTATTTTGCTGAGGTGAAATAAAAGCTGCGCTGTGATTGGTTGCCATGGGCAACAAAGATTTCCCTATAGCTTTCATAAGAGTGTGGTGGCGGCCTACTTTTCTGTGTCCGACCCAGTATTAGTCAGCCACCAAGATACAATTGTGAGAAGGTGCAGTGTTATAGCGCAGCTCACCAGCGATAGACAGCATAGAAAGGTTCCCCCACACCGCGATATGCTGATTATTTCAGGGCTCTTAGCACGCCATATTCACGGGACGGAATATTCCACAACAGCTTTGCGCAATATGCCTTTCTGCAGAATATTCGGCACCAAAGTCCGCACTGCGTGTTGCGTCACGTTCTATATTCATTTGTGCAGCACGAGAGCCTGTTGAAATCAACGGGCACACAGAAATGCGCCCAACATGCGGGCTGCGTATTCGCCGCACCTATACCCACAATATCAATGGGATTTTGTGGATATGTATTATTGTGCGTAAACACGCGGTGCATTTACGCATGCATAAGAACACCCAGAGGGTGACATACGTGAGGCTAATACGCCCGGATGAATCCAGCCTGTCCGTTTTTCATCAACAATACAAAATTGGCGCACTGACACTTGTGCCTTTGCTGCCGGTGCGGACCCAGCTGTTTGGCTTGAAAATGTCTCAAAGGCTAAAGTGTGCAGCAAATTAGACTCCATCTCCAAAACCTGTTGGCCAGAAGAAAAACATTCAAAAATAGGCTTCCGGATGCATTATAAATATTGCGCACATGACAAGCCTGCGCCATATTCACCTCAAAGGAAAAAAACTGTCAATAGAACTGCGGCAAAATCAGCCGTATTCTTCATTAGGCCGCGTTTACACAGGCGAGCGCACTATTGGTCGAAGAACCGTGGACTGATATCGCGATTGCAAAGATGTCATTTTTCGGCGGGGGTGATGCGTTTTCTAAGAAAAACGCATCATTGTACAGGCGAGTTTTGGGCGAGCTTTTCATATGTGTGAAAAATTCACATGTTGCTCCAGCACTTCTAATGGCCATAACGCGTTGCGCTGCACCTGCACATGCTTTATGAGTGTGATGCGAATGCAATACGATTTTTGCATCCCATTTGAAATAATGGGCGATCGCAGAAATGTCCGCCGCACGGCAGCGCTGCAGAGGGAAGTCACGCCTGTAAATTGACCCATTGAAAATAAGGAGTTTCATTTTTGGGCGGGTTTTGTATTTTTCGTGGGGATATAAAACGGGGAGAAGAGCGGGAACGCCATCTTTTAGGGAAAGTTAGGAAGCAAGGAGTCCCGCCCATTGGGGTGAAGGTTGTTTGTGTTGTCATTGGTGGGTGGGGGCCCTTGGAATCGGTTTCAATTGGTTAGGGGTGGAGTTGGGTGGGCACGGTCTCACCTGTTAGGACTCTCCTTGGTGTAATTTGGTTGGTGTCTGGTGCTTGCTATGGGGGGGGGGGCAGTAAATCCCCTCCGGCCGTGCGCTGTGATTCCCCCAGGGCTGTCAGTACGGTTAGGGGCAAAGTACGTTGGCTAATTATGGTTAGCCCCAGATTTTTGTGGCTGTCACAGAGGATCGTGGCGTTCTCCCATTGCTTGGGCGATCTTGCAGCTAGATAGGACACGCCGCCATATGTTTCCCGTATTGAATCGCATCGCGGTGCCGTGCAGGAAACCATCGCTGATGAGAATGAACTTGTTCAAAACAATAGGTTCATATTTGTGCGAGATTTTCACGCCAGTATGAAGGCGGCTTCGAACCGGCCCGCAACTTTGCATCAACATGCTCAGTCAGACCTGCAGGTTTTGGTGTGGAGTTTCGCCGCTGCGGATTTGGCTGCGTCCTGCGGCGTAATTCCATCCCGTGTGAAGGGTCCCTGTGTGCTGCTCTTCACTGATAGTTGCTGAGCAATGTGAGGAAAAAAAAATTGGGCCTCCTTCACAAGAGGAAAAAACGGATCGCACACGGACGTAAAAAAATAGACACCCATAGCACACGTACAGTAGACGTCATACGGACACCCGCAGTACATGTACAGTAGACGTCATACGGACACCCGCAGCACATGTACAGTAGATGTCATACGGACACCCGCAGCACACGTACAGTAGACGTCATACGGACACCCGCAGCACATGTACAGTAGATGTCATACGGACACCCGCAGCACACGTACAGTAGACGTCATACGGACACCCGCAGCACATGTACAGTAGATGTCATACGGACACCCGCAGCACACGTACAGTAGACGTCATACGGACACCCATAGCACACGTACAGTAGACGTCATACGGACACCCGCAGTACATGTACAGTAGACGTCATACGGACACCCGCAGCACATGTACAGTAGATGTCATACGGACACCCGCAGCACACGTACAGTAGACGTCATACGGACACCCGCAGCACACGTACAGTAGATGTCATACGGACACCTGCAGCACATGTATAGTAGATGTCATACGGACACCCGCAGCACACGTACAGTAGACGTCATACGGACACCCGCAGCACACGTACAGTAGACGTCATACGGACACCCGCAGCACATGTACAGTAGACGTCATACAGACACCTGCAGCACATGTACAGTAGACGTCACACGGACACCCGCAGCACATGTACAGTAGATGTCACACGGACACCCGCAGCACATGTACAGTAGACGTCACACGGACACCCGCAGCACATGTACAGTAGACGTCACACAGACACCCGCAGCACATGTATAGTAGATGTCATACGGACACCTGCAGCACATGTACAGTAGACGTCACACGGACACCCGCAGCACATGTATAGTAGATGTCATACAGACACCCGCAGCACCTGTACAGTAGATGTCACACGGACACCCGCAGCACACGTACAGTAGACGTCACACGGACACCTGCAGCACACGTACAGTAGACATCACACGGACACCTGCAGCACATGTACAGTAGACGTCATACGGACACCCGCAGCACACGTATAGTAGATGTCACACGGACACCCGCAGCACCTGTACAGTAGACGTCATACGGACACCTGCAGCACATGTACAGTAGATGTCACACGGACACCCGCAGCACATGTACAGTAGATGTCACACGGACACCCGCAGCACATGTACAGTAGATGTCACACGGACACCCGCAGCACATGTACAGTAGATGTCACACGGACACCTGCAGCACACGTACAGTAGACATCACACGGACACCTGCAGCACATGTACAGTAGACGTCATACGGACACCCGCAGCACACGTATAGTAGATGTCACACGGACACCCGCAGCACATGTACAGTTGACGTCACACGGACACCTACAGCACATGTACAGTAGATGTTACACGGACACCCGCAGCACATGTACAGTAGATGTCACACGGACACCCGCAGCACATGTATAGTAGATGTCATACGGACACCCGCAGCACATGTACAGTAGATGTCACACGGACACCCGCAGCACATGTACAGTAGATGTCACACGGACACCCGCAGCACATGTACAGTAGACGTCACACGGACACCCGCAGCACATGTATAGTAGACGTCACACGGACACCCGCAGCACATGTATAGTAGACGTCATACGGACACCCGCAGCGCATGTACAGTAGACGTCACACGGACACCCGCAGCACATGTATAGTAGATGTCATACGGACACCCGCAGCACATGTATAGTAGATGTCATACGGACACCCGCAGCACATGTACAGTAGACGTCACACAGACACCCGCAGCACATGTATAGTAGATGTCACACGGACACCCGCAGCACATGTATAGTAGACGTCACACGGACACCCGCAGCACATGTATAGTAGACGTCATACGGACACCCGCAGCGCATGTACAGTAGACGTCACACGGACACCCGCAGCACATGTATAGTAGATGTCATACGGACACCCGCAGCACATGTACAGTAGATGTCATACGGACACCCGCAGCACATGTATAGTAGATGTCATACGGACACCCGCAGCACATGTATAGTAGATGTCATACGGACACCCGCAGCACATGTACAGTAGACGTCACACAGACACCCGCAGCACATGTATAGTAGATGTCATACGGACACCCGCAGCGCATGTACAGTAGATGTCACATGGACACCCGCAGCACATGTACAGTAGACGTCACACGGACACCCGCAGCACATGTACCGTAGATGTCACACGGACACCCACAGCACATGTACAGTAGATGTCACACGGACACCCGCAGCACATGTACAGTAGACGTCACACGGACACCCGCAGCACATGTACAGTAGACGTCACACGGACACCCGCAGCACATGTACAGTAGACGTCACACGGACACCCGCAGCACATGTACAGTAGATGTCACACGGACACCCGCAGCACATGTACAGTAGATGTCACACGGACACCTGCAGCACATGTATAGTAGACGTCACACGGACACCCGCAGCACATGTACAGTAGACGTCACACGGACACCCACAGCACATGTACAGTAGATGTCACACGGACACCCGCAGCACATGTATAGTAGACGTCACACGGACACCCGCAGCACATGTACAGTAGACGTCACACGGACACCCACAGCACATGTACAGTAGATGTCACACGGACACCCACAGCACAGGTATAGTAGACGTCACACGGACACCCGCAGCACATGTACAGTAGACGTCACACGGACACCCGCAGCACATGTACAGTAGATGTCACACGGACACCCGCAGCACATGTACAGTAGATGTCACACGGACACCCGCAGCACATGTACCGTAGATGTCACACGGACACCCGCAGCACATGTACAGTAGATGTCACACGGACACCCGCAGCACATGTACCGTAGATGTCACACGGACACACGCACAGATATCAGACACGCTCATGGGAACGATACCTAAGATATACCGGTGTGTCATGTCCCAGCCATCTCCCCTCCTGTCCCAGGCTGCTGCACCTGCGGATTCCTGACACCTTCTCCGCTGCCAGCTGCTGTTACGCTGCAGTCTCAGGCAGATTTAACCCCTTCCTGCCGGGGCCATGTGTCATTTTTGTGTGCGTTTGCCTTTTCACCCCCAATTTATAAAATTGCTAAGTGTTTTAGGCCTCATGTCCACTGGTAAAATAAGATTTAAAATCCGCAGCGTGATCCACGCCCCATAGGGATGCATTGGACACCCGCAGGTAGTTAAATACCTGCAGATGTCATTTTCCCTTCAGGCGCGGATTGTGTCTGCGGGAAAACACCCACGGCATGCTCCATTTTTAGTGTGGGTCTCCCGCAGGCTTCTCTTGAAGCCTATGGAAGCCATCCAGATCCGTGGAACACCGTACCTGAATTTTTGCTCTCCGGCCCAGGAGCGCGGGAGAGCAGGAGTTCAAAAAATATGCAGGGCCTGGCGCATGCGCGCGGCACGCTGCCGGCATGCCGAGCACATCCGCTGGCTGCAGAAAGAAGATCCGGCCGCAACGGAGGGGAGATCCGCAGCGTCCAGACAGGTAGGTTTAATCTTTTTTTTTAGCCTCATGTCCGCGGGGCAGGAGGGACCCGTTACGGATTCTGCATGAAGAATCCGCGGCGGGCCTGATTTTCCCCGTGGACATGAGGCCTTATGCTTCTGCCAACAGAGCAGTACAAGGGCGGGAGGTCTGTAGTGGTTGGTAGAACTTGTTATATTTTTGCAGTGGGCTCATATAATGTATTGAAAAAATTCTGAACATTTCTAACTGGGGTGGAATGGGAAAAATGCAATTTTGCCATTTTTTGAGCTTTTTGATTTTTCCAACATTCACAATGCGGTATAAGTGACATATTAATTGTATTCTGTGAGTCACTTTGATTACAGTAATACCAAACCTGAAGTTTTTTATGTTGTACTACTTAAAAAAACACTTTCTGTTGAGCCCCATAACTTTCTGAGCTTTCTGTCTACGGCGCCATGTGAAGGGCTGTGTTTTTGCGCGGTGAGCTGAAGTTTCTATTGGTAGGCGGTGCAATGATGTCATTGCATTACCTACGTTGTTCTGCATGACCCTGGCCAGAAGAGGCCAAGGCAGAGGACGCTGCGGAAGTGTGATGGAGGTGAGCTTATTATTTTATTTATGAGGTACAGTGGGGCACACTGCAAGGGTGGACAATGCAACTATGTCACCTGATGGCCCACGTAAACTTGGAGCCGCCCTGCAGGAGCCCCCTCCTCTATGACATTTATTTGCCGTAATGGAGCACTTGTGCAGCATCCCATACGGTAACCCCACACACAGGGCATACGTTAAGGAGCGGGCTTGTCATGGCAGCACTTACTACGCTCCCTCCCGGAGGGGCTCATGTAGCCTCGGCCAGGCAACGCTGGGCCTCTTCTGGACACCCCTAGGAGAGGGATGCCCAATAAACATGCGAACAGGGATGGTAGTTGTCACGGGTGATGCCACTGTTCCGTTACACGCCAGAATGACCTTCGGCGGAGAATAAAGGAGCCGCAAATAAATATAATGTACCTCAGGTCCCCGGGAATGGTCTGGGCCTGGAAAAACTTTACTTGAATAAAACTCCAACAGTACAAGGCAAAGTAGATAATATTCCAAGTGCCGGTATTGAGACAGACTTGATTAGGAGTACCTCCACACGGCGATCCCAGGCTTCAGGACGCTCGTGTGTGAACAATTGAAGACACATACCTCCACCCAGCGGTCCCAGACTTCAGTAGGCTCGAGTGTGAACAATTGATGAGTACCTCTGCACTGGGCCTTGGGGAAAACTCCACTTACTTCTCTCTCACGCTCTTTCTAGTTGGGGCTCACTCCTCTCTCACGCTAGAATAATCAATCCAGGGAACCGCTCCTCCTCTTCCATTCTTCACTACATGAGGGTTAAAGGTAGCCCCATGTAGCTGGCACTCTTTAACAGTAACCCAGAGGAAATTGAGCTGAACTGAACTAAACTGAACTCAACTTACCTTCCTTTCCTGCTCTCAGACGCTCCTATTTATAATCACACTCATACTATATGACAAGACATAAATTCACAGGCAATCTGCAGACTTTTGCAGTCAATGCTGCAGCTGTGCAATACATATAACAGATTGACTAGACAGATTTGCACAGAGCATCAACATAAGACATACATGTATGAAATTATGGAGGGGGCCAGAAAAGCATGTACTGGGCCACTACACTTGGACTGGGGGAATTCGAGTTGAGACACTTCTTTAAAGGAGCTTTCTCACTTCTAGCTGTTTTCAGACAAGTCCGCACTTTGCACAGTGACCCAGGTTGGTACTGCAGGCTGATTCTAATAAAGTGAATAGGACCCAACCTGTGCCACTGTACCACGGAGTTGTCTGAAAACAGCTAGAAGTGGGAGAACCTCTTTAAGTCATGCGTGTATATCAGTGGAAGTCTACATTACAGGCCGTTCCCTGTGAAATTCTGATTCCATTGAGGCACTGTGATATCCTGCAGCAACCAAGACACAAGGCCCACGCTGAGGAGCTGGTGAGGATAGAGATGGCACTTGTCAGTACTGTTATATCTTGTCGAAACCGGAAGCTAGGGGCTGACTGGCCTTTGCTGCAGTTGATGCCCCTTGCCACACCCCTAGCTTCCGATTGGCTCCTGGTCTGCCTGGAAATTTGGGGCCTCAGACCTCCGCATCCCAGGCGCTGCCCTACCAGGTGTCTGCTACTGCTGCCTCATAGGTCCGTCCACTGCCGTGTGTTGTGATGCCGACGCACAGCTCTCAACACCGCCGCAGAGCTACTCACATGTGCGCTCCCGACTGCGCGCTGTCACAGTCCCCGGGTGTGACTGCAGTACTCCCTGGCCTACTGACATGTGCGCATAGACAGCAGGTGATGGAGCATCGGCATCAATTGCCCAACACAAGCGCCTTTGCCTCAACCGCCAGTAGCAGACACTCGGCACAGCCAAACAGCTGGAGACCTCGGAGGACGGAAGGTACGAGTGGCTTCGAACAGCAGCAGGGCAGCATAGCAAGGCACATAGCTGCTGAGCGGGGGGTGCATAAGTTGCGGGGGCCGCATAACAGACCCTAATCCTAACCCTAACACTCATCCTAACCCTAATGCCAATACGCCACCCTAGCCAATCAGGAGTTTGGGGCATTAACTGGGCGGATACTGTGTCACTAGGTCTCCACCCATCATTCTGGTGGAGACAAGTTACAACAGTACCTCACTTGTCACGGTAGCTCTACCAGACTCCTCCCCAGAGGGACGCATGTAACCTAGGCCAAGGTACTGCTGTAGTGGAACATATATTCCTGGACCCTCCATAAATGTCATACATGTAATGTCTTGTGTAGATGCACTGTGCAGAAACGGTCTAGTCATTTGTTATGTTTATTGCACAGTGTCTGCATGAGACTGGGCTATGTCTGCAAATGTATCAATTCATGTCCTGTCACATGGAATGCTTGAGATTATAAATATGAGTGATTTGGGTGTGGTAGTGAGTCAATCAGAGAGTAGGGAGTGGAGTCCATCAGAGTGTGGGGTTCCATTCTAACCTGGACTGGTGTTGTCTTAGTTTTGAGTGGAGTGCCAGCCACATGGGGGTACCATCAACTCCCATGTGGTGAATAATGGAGAAAGAGAAGCGGTTCCCTGAAGCCTGCTATGCCAGGGACCACTGAGGAGTAGAGAGAGAGAGACAGAGAGAGCAACAGAAGAACCTGATCACCGTGCTGAGGTATTGTGTCTAGAGTGTATCTGTGGAGAGTATATCCCTTCACCCGTCCATGAGCGGTCCTGGACAGATAACAAGGACTGTCGGGCCATTGTCATCCTTCACATCATTGATTCTCTGAAAGTAGAAATAATAAAGTCCACACACGGTTAACGTTGAAAACTCGAACACTGGGAATGAACAGTGACTGGAAAAGTTTACTTCAGGTTTTGCAGAATACAGCTTACTCCATCGTGCAGGTAAAGACAACCATAACAGACGATCATTGAGGAAGACACAGGATGAAATTGGGCCTACACTTGCTTTTTGTATGACTCCGCTCCTGGAACTGCACAATCCGGGATGCAGAATAATACCGGAGGGGGACACAACACTCCGCAGACACTCACTTAAAGGGGTTGTCCCGAGGCAGCAAGTGGGTCTATACACTTCTGCATGGCCATAATAATGCACTTTGTAATGTACATTGTGCATTAATTATGAGCCATGCAGAAGTTATAAAAAGTTTTATACTTACCTGCTCCGTTGCTGGCGTCCTCGTCTCCATGGTGCCGACTAATTTTCGCCCTCCGATGGCCAAATTAGCCGCGCTTGCGCAGTCCGGGTCTTCTGCAGTCTTCTATGGGGCTCCGTGTAGCTCCGTGTAGCTCCGCCCCGTCACGTGCCGATTCCAGCCAATCAGGAGGCTGGAATCGGCAATGGACCGCACAGAAGAGCTGCGGTCCACGGAGGAAGAGGCCATCTTCAGCGGTGAGTAGAGAAGTCACCGGAGCGCGGGGATTAAGGTAAGCGCTCCGGTGAGCTTTCTTTACCTCCCTGCATCGGGGTTGTCTCGCGCCGAACGGGGGGGGGGTTGAAAAAAAAAAAAAAACCGTTTCGGCGCGGGACAACCCCTTTAAAGGAGATGTCCCGCGGCAGCAAGTGGGTCTATACACTTCTGTATAGCCATAATAATGCACTTTGTAATGTACATTGTGCATTAATTATGAGCCATACAGAAGTTATAAAAAGTTTTATACTTACCTGCTCCGTTGCTAGCGTCCTCGTTCCCATGGAGCCGACTAATTTTTGGCCTCCGATGGCCAAATTAGCCGCGCTTGCGCAGTCCGGGTCTTCAGCAGTCTTCTATGGAGCCGCTCGTGCCAGAGAGCGGCTCCGTGTAGCTCCGCCCCGTCACGTGCCGATTCCAGCCAATCAGGAGGCTGGAATCGGCAGTGGACCGCACAGAAGAGCTGCGGTCCACGAAGGTAGAAGATCCCGGCGGCCATCTTCAGCGGTAAGTATTGAAGTCACCGGACCGCCGGGATTCAGGTAAGCGCTGTGCGGGTGGTTTTTTTAACCCCTGCATCGGGGTTGTCTCGCGCCGAACGGGGGGGGGGTTTAAAAAAAAAAAAACCCGTTTCGGCGTGGGACATCTCCTTTAAGACTTAGAAGGTAAATTGCTGCATGGCGGACTCCTTCTCCTTTCTCTTACTCCTCACGGGCGGTTCCTGGAATTGGGGATCTCGGGATACCTCTCTTCTGCTTCCATCCCTTCACCACATGAGGGTTGAAGGTACCCCCATGCGGCCGTCACTCTCACAACTGTTGAAGAAGGCAGAAGACCCACCCTAACTCTCAATCACTCATATTTACAGCATTCAATCATCACGTGACTAGACAGACTTGTTACATTTTCCAGTCATATCTTAGCCTCTTTCAGACATTAACCTCTTACATGCTGCAGCTGTGCAATACACATAACAGCAGACAAGACACTTTGCACAGTGCATTCACATAGAAGACATGACATGTATGACAATTATGGAGGGGCCAAATATATAGACTTAGGGCCACTACAGCATGAGGCGCTGTGTACCTCCTGTCTTATTATTTATTTTCTTCTGTTGGATTTGCACCCTCTTTTTTTCTTCTTTTCCTGCATTTACATGCAGGCACTAATTCACACAAGCGTATTATCGGTTTGGGTGCCACCTGAGCCTACAATAGACTAGAGATGCCAGAACACGGACCCATAATAGTCAGTGTGCCAATTCACATGGATAAAACACCCCCTGCGCTCAGCTTTTTAAGGCCCCCTGCACACGGCCGGAAATTCTGCGGCGGGATTTCCCGCAGAATTTCCACCCGTGCACTCCTGCATAGGATTGCGTTACAATATGAAATCCTATGCAGATGGCCGCGATTTGTCCGTATGAAGTCACATGCGGAAAACAAATCTATTTCTGTGTGGTTCTCGCAGAGGCCCGCACAGAAATGTCACTCCCGGGCCGCCGGCTCCGCTCTGCGCATGCGCTAGCTGGCCGGCAGCCGGCACATCAAAGAGCTGGAGCCGCGGGAGAGTTGAGCTCCGCACTGGTCCCTGCAGGGGCTTGCATCGGGATCCGACCCGGCCGTCTGCCGGCGGCCTAAGTCAGTAGGCAAAAGATGCAAAGAAAACACAACATGGTTGTCATCCACTTTGTGTCCATATTTTACAGATCTGTTACTAAAAGCCTATTCGCATGAGCCATATTCTCGTGAGTTTTCTGCGATGCGCACTATGCTTGCGTGATTATCAAATCAATTCTTTGGAATGAATCGATTTACAATAGCAGCATGCTCCATTTTTGGGCATTCCGTCGGAACGCCTCCCCCTTTTTTTTAATGGGACCTTGAAAGACCTTGCAGCGGACTTGTATGTTGTGTGATGTGCATGCAAGTGCAATGCAATGTTTTCCATTGAAGTCAATAAGGAACACCTAAAAACAATCGTTTCACGAGCGGTGAGTCAAAAACGCTTTGCATCGCCATGAAAAATGCACATTGGCAAGTGTGATACTGGGCCAATTTCTCAGCCTGATATCGCGTTCGCCTGTGTGAATCCGGGTATACAGGCAGGTAGGAACTATTAGGGGTTGATCCAGGGAACAGTCTGATTGCCATTAGGGAGTCGGGAAGGAATTTTTTCCCCAAAAGGGCTAATTGGCTTCTGGCCTTGGGGTTTTTTGCCTTCCTCTGGATCAACACAGTAGGATAGACAGGCTGGACTAGATGGACAATGTCTTCATTCAGCCTTACATACTATGTTACTATGAATGTAGCCGAAGGCCGGTTTCACTTGGCGGAGAGACTCACACGAAATTTGTGCGTTGCACATGCACACGTCATCCATGACTATGAACCCCATTCTTTTGAATGGAGTCATATACATATATATATTCGATCTTCTATCATGCGTGAAAATCGTGCAAAAGGATTGGAATTTCACAGATGCAAAGACTCCGTCTTTTACATTCGCAACATGAACGGGTTATACGCTTCCGGGAATTAGCCCTAACATAGTGGAGATCGCACAGCAACCTATGAATTCCATTGAGGCTCGAGGCGCTGCGTTCTTCATGCCTCCGTTCCTCCTCTGCGAACAGTAATTGTCGAGGACTGCAACCCGATAAAGATGGTATTAAGCAGCGGATCGGTGATGCACGGGATGTCTTAGATTAATTGCACATACGGGTTACATGACACCCTGCTGGAATTTGGAGAGACCTAAGGGAATCCCAGATGGAAGAGCAAAAGCGGGTCACTCCAGGGTGAGAGCTCACACGCTGGCCCTTCACAGGAGACACAGAACTGCTACTGTGTTATCCGCGAGACCCCCTTACAAATCTATATCTGCAATGATGGCGATGAGCGCTACAGAAGAAGAGCGCTGGGGATATAGGCGCAGAGGCTTATCGAGCCTGCGGGACACTTCTCGCCTTGGCTGCAAGACGGAGCGGAACAGCTGGACCCTGACTATGGAAAACATGACATAAGCAAATGAGGAGTCCAATGGCTGGAGGACGCGGCTGCCTGGCCTTTATATATAGCAGCTAGCGAGGAGGGGGAGGTGGGGGAAGTCATGGCTCCCGGGGGACGTTCAGGCGTCATAATAAGAATCTTTATTTTTATAGCGACAACATAAAAAGTGCCCATAGAAAATAATAGTGCCCTCTTTTTGCCCCCTTGTAAGTAATAATGCCTATTTAACCCCTTAAGGCTGAGGTCAGATGAGTGTGGGTTTTTTTGCGCGCCTAGGTGCGTGAAAAAAATGCGCTGCTCGCATTAGCGTAAAACGCGTGAATGGGCAAAGTTTCCTATGCGCAGCACATGGAACTCTATGCGTTCACTGGAGCAGCTGCTCCACGAAGATCCCCTCATCACTGAACACTGCAACAGCACTGTCACAGTGTTCAGTGATGAGGGGACTCCCCACCGGGATGATAGAATCCCCTACCACAGATGTCACAGTGTTGAGTGATGAGGGGACTCCTCGCGGGGATGAAAGAATCCCATGCCACAACTGTCACAGTGTTCAGTGATGAGGGGACTCCCCACCGGGATGATAGAATCCCCTACCACAGCTGTCACAGTGTTCAGTGATGAAGGGACTCCCCGCGGGGATGAAAGAATCCCATGCCACAACTGGCACAGTGTTCAGTGATGAGGGGATTGCAGCGGCAATGAAGAATCACCTGCCACAGCTGTGGCAGAGGAGCACGATGCTATCCCATTGCTTTCAATGGGGCCAATGCTGCTGCTGCCCCATTGAAAGCAATGGGATGATGGCAACATCAGCAGCGATGATATTCAGGGGGAGGGGTGGGCTTGAAATATAAACCCTACCCCCCAAATCATCCCTAGCTGCAGAAAAAAAAATCATAACTCACTTAGAAACGCTGACCGGGTCCTCTTCCCAGTCCTCGGCAGTCTTCTTCTGTATTTCTTCTGTGCTGGGATTGAAAAATCCCCGCCTCCAGAAAGCGCTGCCTCTGATTAGCTTAGCCCTGTGACCAATCAGTGGCAGCGCTCAGCTGTCATTCAATGAAATAGTTTTTTTTTTCTGCAGCTGGGAATATTTGCTGTAGGCCTTATATTTGAAGCCACCCCTATCACCCCCTCCGAAAATCATCGCTGCAGGTGTTGTCTCCAACCCATTGCTTTCAATGAGGCGGCAGCAGCGCCAGCCCCTTTGAAAGCAATGGGATAGCATCGTGCTCCTCTGCCACAGCTGTGACATGGGGATTCTTTCATCCCCACGGCGACTAAGGGGTTAACAGTGGGCCATTTAAAAGGTGCTTCTGGCCAGAAGCATCTTTTAAATGTCCTGCTGTTCGCAGCGGGGAAGCTATTGGCAGCGCAGGAGTTTCCATTACCTCCTGCTCCCATAGAAGTCAATGGAAACTGCTGCAAAACAGACACCAAAGAGAGTGCATGGCCTAGCTTTTTTAGGTGCGCGTCATTTTGCACTTCAAATTCCATGCATATGAACACTTCTGTAGGAACCCATTCGTTTTTTAGAAGTGTGCATTATGTGCGTGCAAAACACACGCCCGTCTGACCAAGCCCTAAGGAGGCGGTCCTTTTTTCTTCTGTATTTTCATGTTTCTTCTCCCCATTTTCAAAAAATCATAACTGTTTTATTTTTCCATTGACCTCGCTGTGTGGGGGCTTGTGGTTTTTTTGGCAGGACAAGTTGTAGTTTTCAACGGTACGAGTTAAAGTACCATATAATGTACTGAAAAACTGGTGACTGTTCCAGGAACCAGACGCCATCCATGACATGATTCTGAAAGAATGGCAAACTTCTGCTAAGACGACGGCCGAGACTCTGAGCATTTCCAGAAAAAGAGTTGGGTCCGTAATTCCCGATCATCTGGACAAGAGAAGGGTGTCTGCCAAGTGGGTCCCGAAATGTTTGTTAGCAGATCAATAGTGTGCCCGAGGGAAGTCTACAGCATTTTCGACAGGATGACGATGTTTTCCTGTCTTGACTGGCGACGATTGACGAGAAGTGGATTTTTATGTCTGATTCTGAGTCAAAAGAATGGAGGCACAGCAGTTCCCCGAGTCTAAAGACGTTAAGAGTGCAGAAGTTGTGGTGCAAGGTGGTGATGTCGGTCTTCTGGGATAAAATTGGGTTAATGCTTGTGGACAAACTTCCAAAGGGGTCTACTATCACGGCTGTGTATAACAGAACACTACTGGGTAAACTGAAGGAGGCGTTGAAGTCTAAAAGGCACAGAAATTTGCCTTAAGGTGTTGTGTTCTTGCACTACTATGCCTCGTCCCACACAGCGGCCATCACCAAGAGTGAACTGGCTGACCTGGGCTTCGAGGTGCCGATCATCCTCCTTATTCACCTGATCTGGAGCCCTCGGACATCATCTGTTTTCTACTTTGAAGAAACACCTCAAAGGAACCAAATTGGCCTCCATTTCTGATGCTATTGCAGCGGCTGATGCCTGGTAACCATCCAACCCAAGGAATTCTATCTTGATGGGTTGAAGAAGATGCAACACCGCAGTCAGAAGTGCATTGGTGTACGAGGAAACTGTAAAATAACTGTGACATTTCAGTGTTCTATGTCAATTTTTTGTGACCGAAGCGGAGGACTTATCAGCACCCTCTTCTACGATGTATTTTAGGCACTTTTAGACATTAGAGACTTGTGTCCTAAAAATGGGCGTGGCTTGAGAGGTAGAGAGATGTGCCAAAATTTTGGCACAAAAATGAGATTGAAACTAAGCCAACTAATAAGAGATATAAAGTTAGACTAGACAGTCTAAAGATGCAGCAGATTTATCATCCAGCATGAAGCACTGTGATGAAACGGTCTGGTCTATTTGCACTGTGTAATTATTAGTAAATCCCCAACGAGGAAACACAGCAAAACAGCTTTAAAAACTACACATATATTTCCTGTTTTTTATGCAACATACATGCCATTTTTATGGTGTTCTGTACAGTCAGGAGCAGCTGAATACAACGCTGGAGCTCCAACTAACGTGTCCGAATGCACAACTCGCCGTTCCTCCGCACGGATGGGCTATAACAGATGACCAGTTCCAGCGCCATTGTGTCTAAGAGAAAGATGAGACTCCAGCGGGCGAAAGAGCGCAAAACTTGTATCACTGAGCAGCGAAGAAACATCTGCTGGTCAGATGGATCCAGATTCCTGTTGTACCGTGCTGATGGGAGGGCAGGATTTGGCGCAAGCAGCATGAATCGATGACCCTGTATTGTCAAGCTCATGGAGCTGTAGTGGTTTGGGGAAGGTTTTCTTGGTGCACCAGGGTCTTCTGCTACCTGTGGATGGATGCTGCGGTTCTGAATGTCAGCGGTGGGCTAATATGCTACTGAAATGGCTATTGAGTGTAGATCGAATGCCTCTTCGTCACGGCTACAGATGCACATAGGGGCTTATTCACATGAACTAATTTGCACAGCATCTTGCACACACAATACGCAGTGAATGGAACCCATATATGATCAAATCCTTTGAAATCAAAGTGTATTTTGCGCACGCCTTTTGTTTGCACCAATAAGCGTGGCGCACGTTCTATTATTGCGTGGATTGCGCACAATCATTACACACATTAAACTCATTTAATTGCTTGCAAGCACAAAATGCAGTGAAAAACCCCAAACACGTTATGTTTTCATGCGTATTTCACACAAACACGATGAGGATGATTTATCCGTTCAGTCGCTGCCCACTTTCAGGCGCCTCGTGGATCAGCGTACGCCACGCTTCCCTCTTTGGTCGCTTCCTTTAGATTCTCCGCAGTCATGTTCGTGTCATAGTCCCATAGAGGAGAGCGCGGCTGCAGCGAAGAATGGACATGCTGCTTCTTTTGAAACCGCGGCTGCGGCCGCCGCAGCCGCGGTTTCAACCGGATTTACCGCAGCGGATTAGCCGTCCAGTGTGGACGAGATTTCTGAGAAATCTCATCCACATGGCTGGCTAATCCCGGGATTAGCGGCCGCGGGCGGATCTGCTGCGGCAAAACCGCGGCAAATCCGCCCTGTGTGACCCTAGCCGTAGGGAGCAACGAGTACAAATCAATTCATTAATTCTAAGCATGGCAAACATGATCATAAAAGAAAGTTTAAAGTCAGACAAGCCCTTTAACATGTTCACGGCTCCAGCCATCATAAATACCGCGCAATACGTAAACAAAACAATTGAACCCAGCAGCCAATTCCAGATCCAGAGACCTCTATCAGTATTTAATAGAGGCACAAGCTGGCATTGCTTTCATCTATTTGCCCATGAGACGGGCATATACTTCAGGCTGTGTGCTGTCAGTGTACTCCACAGGCCGCATACGGCGACATTATGACCCATGAGGCTATTCAGACAGCAGAGAGTCGGTGCGGAAAAATATTCTATGCTATCCTGGTGCATTTCCAAAAGACGAGACCGGACCGTCGCTGTGTAGAATCCACGGAGACTAGACGGCGCACGGATGTGCCCCCCGATGAGAGCTGCACCCACGTTTCTTGGGCACAACACATACAGCTGTGCGAATCCATCCACACTATATTTGGATTACTAATTAGTGATGACAAGTCCTGTAGTCAGCAAGTCACACAAGAGCAAGGTAACCAAGAGAGGCAAGTGTAAAACCATGTGTACAATGCAGACCTGGTGGGTGAAGCGTGTAAATAGCGGTCAGATCTCCTATATAACCCATAGGGGGCAGCTTTGTACATGAAGCTACTGCAGGAGTCGTGGACAGGTTTACATCTTCAAGCGCCAAGAATCCCCTTAACCCAACCATCATACAGGGGAGCACAGGAGTCCCATCAGATCCACTGTGACCTCCGCCTCTAGAGCTGCATGCACATGTATACAGTAAAATTCCTTCCTCACAATAGCCCATTAATATCCGATCGGTGGGGGTCCACAGCCCAGGACCCCTGCTGACGGGAGAGGCTGCGGTGCTCAGGCCAGTGCTACCCGCTCGTCTCCAGCCAGAGAGTGAATTGGATGGAGCCGCCCTACAATGGCCAGCACTGTGGCCGGGCCGGACTGACAAGGCCTGTCCAGACAGCTGAATTCAACAGAATCCGCTGCACTACGCTCCGGGCTTCCTGTGCTAACCAGTGACAGCAGCTACGGGAATCAGCTGATCAGCATGGATCCGAGCGCTGGGTCCCCCCATAGGTCGTCAATAGAATATTATTTTTTTTAAACTCCTTGACTCCGCCTTTAAGACAGTGTACCAATTTTTTTTGCCTGCAGAGAAAGAAGAGTATGGAAAATGCCCGACCCCAAGAATGCTACAATTTAGAAAAAAACTCACAGACCCCCAAAAAATGCAGCAAAATTAGTGCAATTTCACACGGGGGAGTGCAATATCAAGCCATGAAACTCGACCTATCGCGCTCGCCAACGTGCGCCGCTCCCGAGGATGAGAGGCGTTTTTGTATTACAAACGCCTGCCATCACTTCAGGGAAGTATCGATCCTAAAAGCCGCAGAGGATCAGCAAGTGTTTCCTATTGTTTTCAATGGGAAACCTTGTACGCTGTGCGATGTTTGTGCCGGCCCCACTGAAAACAATGGGCGAGGCGTTCCAAGCGAATGCCCAAAGACCGGACGTGATCAGTTCTTGCAAGGCGATGCACAAATGTTGTACAGTTTTCGCAGCCGTGTAAGAGCGGCCTCAAGAAAAAAAAATAAATAAAAATCAGTACAAAAACACTGCATGTTTGTAGGGCGCCTCCTTTTGCTGCTGAGCTGCAGCTTTTAATCAGTGTCAAAACAGAGGGGGGAAAAAAACAATGTTTTTGCAAAAAAAAAATAAAATGACCATGTGAACCTCCACCCCATCCCCCACCTTTTTTTTTTTTTTGCACGAGTTTGCCAATACGTAACAATGGGAGCTTTACAAGCAGTGAAACACTATAGGAGTAACAGGGAGGACAGCAGAGCCCCCCCATCCTACTTTATTATCACCGGGTCAAAAAACTTATTTCAGCAGATTTTCTAGACAAGAGCAAGAAAGTCAAATAAAGACAGATGGAACGGAGAGGAAACAGAACATGCAAAGCGGCCAAGGAATGTACGATTAAAAAACAAAAAAAATAAAAAAAAAATCAAAAAGGCCAAAAAAATAAAAATCAAAATCACAAAAATGAAAAAAAGTGCCAAATAAAGAGTTTTACAACTTCGAGCATTCAAGTTAGAACTGTGCAATATTCACTGTCATGAAGGCAATTCTGTACTTCAGTACAACACAGGAGCATGCGTGCACACCGGAGATACAGAGATATGTACAGAGTCGCTGTCCTGTCTGTGGGCTGGGTGCAATACTTGATGCGTCGGCTCGCTGTTATCAGCTCATTCTCCCGTTGCTACAGTATAAAAAGTTTTAAAAACCACATTCTCAGACTTTCCATGGGCGCGGGTGGCGGGGTAGAGGATAAAAAGTACGGTCGGGTCAGTCACCGCTTTCATAGGAGCCGCAGGATCGGGTCGGAGTGGCTTCTGGAGAGTCTCCGGCGTTTCCCGTCACCGGTGGAACACGACGCTTATAAATACTTGGTTTGCAGCAGTTCAGGGATTCATAAATACAGTATGTCTGGAGTCTAAATGTCTCTTCACATGTCACAGGGGTCATCTGGATTTTAGTCTTGACATCATCCACTCCAGTCCTTGACAAAGGCTAAACAGGGAGAAGAAAGCGAGAGGTGAGCGATGGGGAACGTTCACATTCAGGTCCGAATCTGGGAAAGCTGAGTGACAATTATACTGGCGACGCTGCAACTTCCACAGCTTTTCCTGAGGCTGTACTGACAAATTGGATTAGTTATTAGTAGTCCCACTTGCCAAACAGAGATCTGGTATAATGTTAAATAGCGGATAGTAACTAGCGGTCCTGAGGTGTAGCCTCCACTGCGAGTTTAGAGGGGCGGTCTGGGGGCCACCACTGCACTATTCTTTTGGCTCCCATGATGACTTCCTGTTACATGGTCATGTGACCGCTGCAGCCAATTACTGCCTGTAACTCCGGATCAGCTGATAATTCACTGCAGAGGTCACATGACCCTGTGACCAAACATCATTGTTTCAATGTAATGTTTTTAGTCTCCCCAGACCACCCCTTAGACTCTCAGAAGAGGGTGCATGCAAGGCCATTTCCAAGACTTCTTGGCATGGATGTAGGTACAGCAGTAAGGCCGCTTTCACACCTGCATTGGGATCAGTTCGGACTTTCCATTTCTCTGCTCCGTTTTTGTAGGAGGGAAACTAAAATAAAACTGAAAAAAAAAAAAATAGCTTTTCTCCCCATTATTTCAATGGGGTTTAAAAAAGGGAAGTAAACAGACAGGCTCACATTTGCTTCCATTCTGTCAGTTTTCTTGTTTTTCTTGGATCGAAAAATAGCAAAGTCAATTGTGAAAAAAAACCCAAACAACCAAAAACCAATTTTTTCCCTATTTTCCATCAGTCTTTACTAGATCTTCTGTGTTGTTAACGCTGTAACCCTGCAGAGATCTATATATGCGGTGTGTTGCTTGTGTTTTCAGGCTATACACCCACAAAATAAAGTCCAGCCCCTAGTAACCATATAAATGTCTATTTTCATGGAGTATTTATGAATTAAAGGGGTTGTCCAGTCACTGAGAGCTCCAACTGTGTTAAAACAAAAAAAGGGAAGTACTTACCCCTCCTCTGCTGCCACGATCCAGAGCCGTAGCCCCACCGTGGTTCTGATGTCATTATAAGTCACCTGACCACTGTAGCCAATCAGAGGCTACAGCATCCACGCCCTTTATACAGGCATCAGCGCTCACATCCTGGGCGCCATGATGCCAGGAGTTCATAACGCGATGCCCCAGCAGTCAGGTGACTTCCAATGACATTATCAGCAACAACAAACATCGAGACCACAGGAGACCTACAACACTGGACCGCACAGATGGAGCTTGAGGGGTTAATATCCGGTAACCTGACACAACCCCGTTAATAAAAAGGTGCAGTATTTGGGGAATTAATTGTGGTCTGGCACAGAGTTTATTGTAGGTTTGTTACTATAATACACTGCAGCTCCGCTATGCAAAACCTGCAGTGTATTGACCGTGTGAACATATTTTAAGGCCACCTTCACACGGGTCGGAGAAAGCCAACAGATAATCCGCAGCGGCCAAGACCGCACAGAAACGGGGCGAATCTGCTGCAGGTTTCAACCTTTGCAAAATCTGCAACAAAAATCGACACGTTGCAGTTTTAGAATCCGATTATATTTCACATTTACTGCGGATTTTTCCGCTTTGTGCGAACGAGTTTCCTTTTTCGTTCTCATCCACGACTTGTATTGTCAATACGGCAGCGGTAACGGCCTTACGAGCCACAGTAAGTAGTGGCCGATGCCTCACCCCTCTCCGGTGAGCGCGCAGCAGGCTTGGATGTGCCACTGATGATCCTTCACGGACGTCAGCTTCAAGTACTGCGAGATCTCGGCGACGCTCATGCACTCCTTCACATCCTGTTTGTTTGCAAAGACGAGCAGCCCGGCCTTCTTCAGGTCCTGCAAGGTACAAGAGGGATACGATAAAACGGATCCCTTCCATATCCAGACAATACATGTCCCTCTAACCAGCTATTGATTTCACTTGCCCCATTTAACCCCTTGGTGACGCAGCCCATTTTGGACGCAAGGACACAACGATTTTGGGGGGATTTTCATCTTCATTTTTCAAAAGCCATACGTTTTTTCATTTTATGATCGACATGGCGGTATGAGGCCTTGTTGTTTGTATAGCAAGCAACATTTTTTTGAGTGCAATTTTTGGGGTACAAACGGTTTTTTCAATCACTTTTAATGCGGTTTTCGGAAGGCAAAATGAACAAAAAGCACAGTTCTTTTATGGTTTCTTTAAAAATTACTGTTTGTCATTTGGGATTAAACACGTGTTCAAGTCATTGTTTGGGTCGCTACAAATACGACGGTACCTAATGTGAGATTTATTATTTCCTTTTTTTTTTTTTAAAGCTTTAAAAAAAAAAAAAAAAAAAGGGAAAGTGTACAAAAAAAAAAAAGGCCCTTTATTTTTACATTTTTGCACTTTTTATGTCCCTGTAGGGGACTAGAACTTGTGATGCTAGGAATGCTCTAAAAATACAGCAGTATTGCAATGCATTAACATTTATCATAGTGATCACAGGCCATGAAAGACCCAGACGCCATTGTCTGACATCCAGTTGCCACAATTACATGGCAGAAGGCCAACGACATCACAGAAGGAGCTCCCTCAGTCTGTGAAGTCGTTATGTGCTACAGTCATGATCAGTGTATGTAAAGGGGTTAACAGCAGGGATCAGAATCTCCTGCTGCAGCTGTCACAGCAGTGGCAGAGGATTGCGATCTTCCCCCATTGATTTTAATGGGGCCGGAGCCCCTACCGCTGGCCCCATTGAAAACAATGGGAGAACATCACGATCCCCTGCTGTGACAGCTGCAGCAGCGGATTCCTTCAGCGATCCTCTCCCATTACTTTCAATGAGGCTGGCAGCAGCACCAGCCCAATTGAAATCAATGGGCGAAGATCACCATCTCCTACCACGGCTGTGACAGCTACAGCAGGGGATTCCTTCAGCCTTGCTGTGATGCAAGGCAGTTTCACATCCAGGGTCCGACATCGCTCTCGCCAGTGTGCCTGCTGCCGATAGAACGGGCTCAGCTTCTAAGCCCGCGCCATCCATACATACATAGTTCGTAAGGCTGAATGAAGACAATGTCCATCTAGTCCAGCCTGTCTAGCCATAGGATGTAAATATATATCCCTTCGTGGGAACTGCTTTCCAGCCAGGTCATGCATTTGTATCTTGGGACATGAAGGGTTAAACAGTTTCTGGTAACCAAAGCTGACATTTTGCTACAGTTGTATCCAGTCTGCATTCCACATATTAATTGGGTTGTCCAGCACTGAGAGTTGATGCGCTTTCCTCAGGATAGGTCATCAATAGCCAATCAGTGGGGATCTGCTGCCCAAGACCCCTGCAATCACCATTACATGAGAAAACCCTACGTGGTTGGCGGTGAGCCCCCGGCTAGTCCAGCACCGATGACCGGCCTCATTGGAAGTCGCTCCGATCATTGGATTTTCCCATCTAATGTGGATTCACACGGAGACTGGTCCGCGGAAAACATGTCACGT
Organism: Eleutherodactylus coqui; assembly: GCF_035609145.1. Classification (NCBI taxonomy): domain Eukaryota; kingdom Metazoa; phylum Chordata; class Amphibia; order Anura; family Eleutherodactylidae; genus Eleutherodactylus; species Eleutherodactylus coqui. Next base: position 17,860,163 of record NC_089844.1, read on the forward strand.
GACTTCATGCCGCTCTCCGCTTCCTGCCTGTATTTTACTAACTGGCTTAGTTATATATGACTCTTCGTAAACCAACAGGCTGCACCGTAAGCCCTAAACACAACCATATCAGCCGGCACTTACCTCATGAGATAACATCTTATAAAGCTCTTCTTTGGTCACGGAGATCCGCTCTCGGTCGGTGCTATCCACAACCACTATTACAAACTGCAAGAGGACAGAAGACACATCAGGGAGTAAAAGACAACAAGCGTGCAACATATGATCGCTTCTAACATGGCGAACATTGGAAGAAAGGCACGTTTATCCGGACGGCAGTGAGCTGCAATACCAGACTTTGGTACTACTCAAAATATGGCGCTGCTAAGGAGGGGTCTCTACTGATCTGATGTTAAAGGGGTTTCAGATTCCAGCACACGCGCCAAAGATTACACAATGCCAGACGGAGCATTCAACAAGCATCACGTCACCAGTGACACGGAGGACTCTGCCCCAGCCGATGTACGGGAACAAGGCTATCATCTACTAAAGAGTTAACAGAATAAAGGTATTTAGACAGTGTAGTGAAAACCATGGAAACTACCCCAAAAACCAAGAGCTTCAAGAAGGGAGACGTCCAGAGACCAAGATACTGACCTCCGGATAGGTCATCAACAGATGATCGCCTGGGTTCGGCTGCTTGGGTTTCCACCAATCAACTAATTGTAGAGGCTGCAGTGTTCGGATGAGCACGGCGGCCTCTTCTCAGGCCTACGATGTTACATTCATTAGTCACAAACTGAGCTGCAATACCAGGTACAAGTGTCCTGGGGTCTCAAACGCCCCCCAACTGCGATGAGATCATGAAGTGCTGTTTAGTTGCCATGGCTGTCTGGGGTCTGCTAAAGGCCCCCAGGGTTGCCATGAGTGATAGACTGCCTGTCAGAAAGCTGTATAATGCAATATACACTATAAGTGATCAAACAATTGCATGTTCAAGTACCCTGTGGGGACTAAAAATGAAAAAAAAAAAAAAGAAAAAAAGTGTACAAATTAGTTTAAAAAGTTTTAATAAATGGTTACAAAAAATTAAAAGGTAATCAAGTAAAAAAAAAACACGAAAAACAATTTCTTAATTTAAAAAAATACATATCATAAATACATATTTAGCATTGCCGCATTCATAAAAGTTTAATCTATCAAAGTAAGGCTGCCTGCACACGGGCGGAAATCCCGCGGCAGGATTATCCGCGGGATTTCTGCCACTGAAAGCCTGCATAGGAGTGCATTACAATATGCACTCCTATGCAGCCGGCCGCGGTTTGGCCGCACGACATGTCGCGCGGCAAACAAACCGCGGCATGTCCTATTTCTGTGCGGGGCTCGCAGAGCCTCGCACAGAAACGTCACTCACCCGGCCGCCGGCTCCGCTCTGCGCATGCGCCGGCACATGAAAAAGCCGGGGCCGCCAGGAGCGGGAGAGTACGTGCTCCTCCCTGCAGGCGCTGGGGTCGGGTCCCGCGGCGAGAATTCTCGCCGCCAAATCCGACCCGCCCGTCTGCAGGTGGCCTAACACATTAAAAAAGTAACACACACAAAAAAATAAATAAATTCCCCGGTCATTAAGACAAAGTCGGCCGGTAAATAAAGGGGCTTAAGAAGCTGCAGAGATAGCGTGTACAAAAGGATCATGTTTCAGGGTCCCTTTAGCCCTGCCGATGTCTCGTTTCCCCGTGCGAGCCACGTCAGCGTTCACTTGGGCAGCCGGTATATACCTCGGTGGCTCGTTCACGGTGATCCACAGGTGTGAGGCTCATCCATCCCCTTTGTGAGCGGCCCCTCAGCATCTACTAAACATGGTCTTAGAAGCCGATCTTACCTCCGTGTTGGTATAATAAGTGTTCCATGAGGAGCGCAGAGATTCCTGACCGCCGATGTCCCACATCAGAAACCTTGTGTTGTTCACCACGATCTCCTCCACATTGCTGCCTATAGTCGGGGACGTGTGGACCACTTCATTCATGGAGCTGGCAAAGAAGAACGACGGTCATAACCGCTCAGACAACAAGCTAAAAGGCCGTCCAGCCCGTCTCCCGCACCATACGGGTAATGTGTGGAGCTCCCAAGTGTGTCCCGGTCTGACCGAGAGTCTCCAGGCCCGAACTCAGAGTATCATACGAACACAATGCACCAGGCTGGGCCTGGAGACCCCAGCCAGGTCGGGACACACTTCATACATTAACCGTAAAGTGCAGAAGACGGGGTGGACGGCCTCTAAGCAAGAGAACGTGGGCTCCACCGCAAACCACAAGAATTCTGACCAAGAGTTGCTGAGGTCACATTCGAGTCACCGTGGAGCCCAAGGAGTAATAAAACACTTAGGATGCACAGATTAACTTTAGTTGACGACTTCGGTGAGATCCTCAGTGGCTACATATTGTTACTTTATACTTTGTATCATCCCGGGTGTAGATGGCTTATTATACTCACACACGCTGACCGGCCCCTTTATTAATGACACTTTGTGTCCTTTTAAAATTGGCGCTTCCCTGTATGGTAATTCTCCCCGTGACCCCGGCGTGCAGCATAATTTCACGTGACAAGTATTTCTGTGGATCAGTTTCAGTGTAAATCCACAGTAGATGGGAGAATCCAGCGATCGGAGCGACTTCCAATGAGGCCGGTCATCGGTGCTAGACTAGCCAGGGCCTCACTGCCAACTGCGGGGGGTTTTCTGATGTAACGGTGTGGAGAGTATACAGAGAATGGCGCGATTGGAGAAAACATGCAGTGAAAGGGGATCCTGTGGACGGAAACAACTCATCACTGAAAGGGGTCGGAGGAGGATGTCAGGAATCGTTCTGACCAACAGGCTGCACGGTCAGCTGAATACAACACTGGAGCTCCAACTAACGTGTCCGAACACACAACTCGCCGTTCCTCCGCACGGATGGTATAACAGCAGATGATCAGCTTCAGCGCCATTCTGTGAGAGAGGCGAGACTCCAGGGTTCAAAAAGAGCACAAAAACAGTATCACTTAGCATCTCCTGGTCAGATGGATGCAGATTTCTGTTGCTGATGGGGGGGATTTTGGCGGAGGCAGCATGAACCGATGACCCCTTCCTGTCAGCTGGTCAGAACGTCATCTAATCTGCGGCAAGTACAGGAAGCTTCCTGTCCGCAGGGGCCGATATTCCTGCAGGATGATTTTATCACCAAGTGGAATCTACACCACAACGAATCGCTGCGGTTCTGAAGGCCAAAGGAGTCCAACGCTGCTAGATGGGGGTCTCTAATAAAGGGTCCGGTCAGCGTATAGTTGGAGGGGCTCTTATTTAAGAGAATAAACACTATTCTGACTTTATAAGAACAGGAGGTGGATAACCAGCGGCGGGCACCACTGAAGCGGACAGCGGTACCCCGGGACACACTGAGGGGGTGAATACTTACAACTGATAGAGAATAGTCGTCTTCCCCGCGTTGTCCAGACCCACAATTATAACTTTGTGCTCTGAAATACAGAAATAACACGTACAATTATATGGATCTTTGTGTGGGGAAGGGGTTAACAGTCATTATAGCACAGCGGAACTGAAGATTTGGGCGAAAGGCCCTAAAGGCAACTGATAACAGCGGTACAAGGATGCAGCAGTATCTTCCCAGCGCGGTTTTTGCTACGATTGCAGCTAAAAACATCCCCAAGTATTTGAATTTTGAAAATATCCCAAACGGCATGTAGACAAGGCAGAGGGGTCCTGCGGGCGGGGCCGGACCGTCTCTGCCAGCTGCATGTATAGACGAGGCAGAGGGGTCTTGTGGGCGAGGCCGGACCGTCTCTGCCAGCTGCATGTATAGACGAGGCAGAGGGGTCTTGTGGGCGAGGCCGGACAGTCTCTGCCAGCTGCATGTATAGACGAAGCAGAGAGGTCCTGCGGGCGGGGCCGGACCGTCTCTGCCAGCTGCATGTATAGACAAGGCAGAGGGGTCCGTTGGGCGGGCCAGACTGTGTCTGCCAGCTGCATGTATAGACAAGGCAGAGGGGTCCTGTGGGCGGGGCCGGACCGTCTCTGCCAGCTGCATGTATAGACGAGGCAGAGGGGTCCGTTGGGCGGGCCGGACCGTCTCTGCCAGCTGCATGTATAGACGAGGCAGAGGGGTCTTGTGGGCGGGGCCGGACAGTCTCTGCCAGCTGCATGTATAGACGAGGCATAGGGGTCCAGTGGGCGGGGCCGAGCAGTCTCTGCCAGCTGCATGCATAGACGAGGCAGAGGGGTCTTGTGGGCGGGGCCGGACAGTCTCTGCCAGCTGCACGTATAGACGAGGCAGAGAGGTCCTGTGGGCGAGGCCGGACAGTCTCTGCCAGCTGCACGTATAGACGAGGCAGAGAGGTCCTGTGGGCGAGGCCGGACCGTCTCTGCCAGCTGCATGTAGAGACGAGGCAGAAGGGTCCGTTGGGCGGGGCCGGACCGTCTCTGCCAGCTGCATGTATAGACGAGGCATAGGGGTCCAGTGGGCGGGGCCGAGCAGTCTCTGCCAGCTGCATGTATAGACGAGGCATAGGGGTCCAGTGGGCGGGGCCGAGCAGTCTCTGCCAGCTGCATGTATAGACGAGGCATAGGGGTCCTGTGGGCGGGGCCGAGCAGTCTCTGCCAGCTGCATGCATAGACGAGGCAGAGGGGTCTTGTGGGCGGGGCCGGACAGTCTCTGCCAGCTGCATGTATAGACGAGGCAGAGAGGTCCTGTGGGCGAGGCCGGACAGTCTCTGCCAGCTGCATGTATAGACGAGGCAGAGAGGTCCTGTGGGCGAGGCCGGACAGTCTCTGCCAGCTGCATGTATAGACGAGGCAGAGAGGTCCTGTGGGCGAGGCCGGACAGTCTCTGCCAGCTGCATGTATAGACGAGGCAGAGAGGTCCTGTGGGCGAGGCCGGACTGTCTCTGCCAGCTGCATGTAGAGACGAGGCAGAAGGGTCCGTTGGGCGGGGCCGGACCGTCTCTGCCAGCTGCATGCACAGACGAAGCAGAGGGGTCCATTGGGCGGGGCCAGACCGTCTCTGCCAGCTGCATGTACAGACGAGGCAGAGGGGTCCGTTGGGCGGGGCCGGACCGTCTCTGCCAGCTGCATGCACAGACGAAGCAGAGGGGTCCGTTGGGCGGGGCCGGACCGTATCTGCCAGCTGCATGTACAGACGAGGCAGAGGGGTCCGTTGGGCGGGGCCAGACCGTCTCTACCAGCTGCATGTACAAACGAGGCAGAGGGGTCCGTTGGGCGGGCCGGACCGTCTCTGCCAGCTGCATGTACAGACGAGGCAGAGGGGTCCGTTGGGCGGGGCCGGACCGTCTCTGCCAGCTGCATGTACAGACGAGGCAGAGGGGTCCGTTGGGCGGGGCCAGACCGTCTCTGCCAGCTGCATGTACAGACGAGGCAGAGGGGTCTGCTGGGCGAGGCCGGACCGTCTCTTCCAGCTGCATGTATAGACGAAGCAGAGGGGTCCATTGGGCGGGGCTGGACAGTGTCTGCCAGCTACACGTAGACGAGACAGAAGGGTCCGCTGGGTGGTCCAAACAGCCTCTGCCAGCTGCATGTATAGACGAGGCAGAGGGGTCCGCTTGGCGGGCAGGACTGTTTCTGTCAGCTGCATGTATAGACGAGGCAGAGAGGTCCTGTGGGCGAGGCCGGACAGTCTCTGCCAGCTGCATGTATAGACGAGGCAGAGAGGTCCTGTGGGCGAGGCCGGACCGTCTCTGCCAGCTGCATGTATAGACGAGGCAGAGAGGTCCTGTGGGCGAGGCCGGACCGTCTCTGCCAGCTGCATGTATAGACGAGGCAGAGAGGTCCTGTGGGCGAGGCCGGACCGTCTCTGCCAGCTGCATGTATAGACGAGGCAGAGAGGTCCTGTGGGCGAGGCCGGACCGTCTCTGCCAGCTGCATGTAGAGACGAGGCAGAAGGGTCCGTTGGGCGGGGCCGGACCGTCTCTGCCAGCTGCATGCACAGACGAAGCAGAGGGGTCCATTGGGCGGGGCCAGACCGTCTCTGCCAGCTGCATGTACAGACGAGGCAGAGGGGTCCGTTGGGCGGGGCCAGACCGTCTCTACCAGCTGCATGTACAAACGAGGCAGAGGGGTCCGTTGGGCGGGGCCGGACCGTCTCTGCCAGCTGCATGCACAGACGAAGCAGAGGGGTCCGTTGGGCGGGGCCGGACCGTATCTGCCAGCTGCATGTACAGACGAGGCAGAGGGGTCCGTTGGGCGGGGCTGGACAGTCTCTGCCAGCTGCACGTAGACGAGGCAGAAGGGTCCGCTGGGTGGTCCAGACAGCCTCTGCCAGCTGCATGTATAGACGAGGCAGAGGGGTCCGCTGGGCGGGCAGGGCTGTTTCTGTCAGCTGCATATATTAATGAAAAGCCCGTCCCGCCAGCCGCCTCTGACATGGAGGACCTTGTAGGCGTCAACCACGCATCTTGTGCGTGCATCGTACGATCGGATACAGACGCATGCGCAGATCAACCATCTACATCATGAGATTTCCGCAGCGCCATCTAGATTATGGGCTGCTTATACTGGATAGAAGCCTATGCCTTAACCCCTTAAGGAAGGGGCCCATTTTTTGTTTTTTCCTTGCTACTTTTAAAAAAATCATAACTCTTATTTATTCCCCGATCTGGGTGTCTGAGGGCCGGTTACATTTTTTTTCGGAGACAGGGTGACCCAAAAAAGTGCAGTTCTAACGTGCAGGAAAAATAATGCGCTACTTTGATAGATCCGACTTTTAAGGACCCAGCGATACCAAAATTTGTCTTTGCGTTGTTTTATTATGAAAAAAGTTGTTTTTTTTTCCAAAAACTTAATTATATTTTTAATTATTAACAAAATTTCTTTAAACTGATTTTTACGGTTTCTTTTTTTTTTAGCCCCTGTACGGGACATGAACTTGTGAAGGTTTGATCGCTCCAGCAGTATGATGTAGTACTATAGTATTACATTATATCGAAATCTGACAGACAATCTATCAAGCCATGCCACATATGTGGTTTGATAGCCAATCTGCAATGGCAGCCCTGGGGACTTTTAGAAGGCCCCCAGCTGCCATGGCAACTGATCGACACCCCACTATTTCAGAATTGACAGCGGCATTTAAAGGGATAACTGACGGGATCAGCGTGAATGCTGATTGCAGCTGCTGCCAGCCATAAGAAACAGATGATACCTGCATTGTATGGAGCAGGATCGGCTCCTGATCCCCTCCATAAAAACCTTAACCTCCATGATGTAACTGTACCTCATGGAGCATTGCCAAATTTTGGAAATCTGGTATCTGTCACTTTAAAAGAGAATCTCTCCGTAAAGGTTTGACCCGTCCAAATAATCCTGATATTGTTCTTTCATCACGTTATACTTTATTTATGTGGTAAACGTAGACGGATACGATTTGCATGATACATTCTGTCAAAATTCTGTGAGAAGCTGGATGGCCGTATCCACAAATTATCACCTACCGGGCCGTTCTGACAAGACTGTTAGGGGGTGTTGGGACCAGTGGATAGGGGCACACAAGGTGACCGGGCTCATGACGCCCCCTACAGACCACCAGTAGAGAGGAGCGTCTGACCAGACTGTTAGGAGGTGTTGGGACCAGTGGATGTGTGAGGACACACAAGGTGACCGGGCTCAGGGCGCCCCCTACAGATCACCAGTAGAGAGGAGCGTCTGACCAGACTGTTAGGAGGTGTTGGGACCAGTGGATGGAGCACACAAGGTGACCGGGCTCAGGACGCCCCCTACAGATCACCAGTAGAGAGGAGCGTCTGATAGGAGGATTAGCTAACACAAGGGAAGAGAGTATTCAAAAAGATCTAGACAAGCTTGCACAGTGGGCGACGACTAACAGAATGGTATTTAACAAGGAGAAATGCAAAGTCCTACATCTGGGCACGAAAAATGAAGAAAGCACATACAGAATGGGAGGAATTGGGCTAAGCAGCACATGTGAGAAAGACTTGGGTATACTAACAGATCAGACTGAACATGAGTCAACAATGTGATGCAGCAGCCAAAAGAGAGAAGAGAAGCATAGAGTCTAGATCACGTGAGGTCATTATCCCCTCTACTCTTCCTTAGTCAGACCTCATCTAGAATACTGGGTCCAGTTCTCGGCACCCTGTTTTAAAGGAGATGTCCCGAGGCAGCAAGTGGGTCTATACACTTCTGTATGGCCATATTAATGCACTTTGTAATGTACATTGTGCATTAATTATGAGCCATACAGAAGTTATAAAAAGTTTTATACTTACCTGCTCCGTTGCTGGCGTCCTCGTCTCCATGGTGCCGACTAATTTTCGCCCTCCGATGGCCAAATTAGCCGCGCTTGCGCAGTCCGGGTCTTCTCCTCTTCTCTATGGGGCTCCGTGTAGCTCCGCCCCGTCACGTGCCGATTCCAGCCAATCAGGAGGCTGGAATCGGCAATGGACCGCACAGAAGCCCTGCGGTCCATGAAGACAGAGGATCCCGGCGGCCATCTTCAGCAGGTGAGTATGAAGACGCCGGACCGCCGGGATTCAGGTAAGCGCTGTGCGGGTGGTTTTTTTAACCCCTGCATCGGGGTTGTCTCGCGCCGAACGGGGGGGGGGGTTTAAAAAAAAAAAACCCCGTTTCGGCGCGGGACAACCCCTTTAAATAAGACAGACAAACTGGAACAAGTTCAGACAAGAGTTACCAGGATGGTGAGCGGTCTGCAAATCATGTCCGATGAGGAACGGTTAAAGGATCTGGGAATGTTTAGCTTGCAGAAGAGAAGGCTGAGAGGAGACTTAATAGCTGTCTACAAATATCTGAAGGGCTGTCACAGTGCAGAGAGATCAGCCCTATTCTCATCTGCACAAGGAAAGACTAGAAGCAATGGGATGAAACTGAAAGGGAGGAGACACAGATTAGATATTAGACAGTGAGGGGGATCAATGAGTGGAACAGGTTACCACAGGAGGTGGGGAGTTCTCCTTCAATGGAAGTGTTCAAACAAAGGCTGGACAGACATCTGTCTGGGATGATTTAGTGATCCTGCACTGAGCAGGGGGTTGGACCCGATGACCCTGGAGGTCCCTTCCAACTCCACCATTCTAGGATTCTATGATTCCATGATCGTCCGACAAGCACCAGCAGGTCCAACTGTTTTGTTGTCAGTCATCCAGAGACAGGGGGCGCCATCACACTCACCAACAGACACAACCTCATCCATCATAGACAGATCTTTCTTAAACACTCACTGCATACGCTGAACTCCATGGAGTGGGACGCCTGCGGGGGAACTTATTGTGACGGTCATCCCCTCTATCATATTTCTACATATTTCTGTATAAAGCAGCCGGATGAAATCTCCGTCCCCGCGCCACCGGCAGGAGGTTCTGGACCCGAACACCGGTTTAGTTTCTACATTGCTCCGGTTGCTCGGCTCTGCACGGCGTCCCGGAAGTAACAGAGTATATATACAGACACACGTGACGGATATCGCTGCATCTGGAAAAGTCCAAACTAATAAAAATATAGATTATTTATCCTCCACGGTGGGCGGACACTTTCTAGAGGTTTCCAATACATTTTACGGTACAACCCCCCCCCCCCCCCCCCCAAAACAACTTATCCCACAAAGAGGAAATAAACGTTATTAGCTTATTGCTCTGAAACACGAGTGACGTCACCTGTTGGCGGCCCGGCCGCGGTGCCGCGGTCTGTATATGGCTTCTATATAGTTTTGGACAAACTCTGTAAGGGATAGAGGACAGCAGAACGCAGCGGGCAGATATAAGAAGGTGACACACGGCTGCGGGACCCGCCGACACATCGCTCTGCAGCGGAGCTGGGAACCAACAAGACTCTTTTCTGCCAACCGGCTGCAGACCGGCACATTGTGGTCCTTCTATGTGACGACTGTGGCCGCAGCACAACCCACCCCCACCCCACCCGCCGCACGCCAACGGCAGAAGGGGCTCAGATACGCTTTCACTATGAAGCTCTATTACAGTGTAATGACACCCGAGAGCAAACAGTGAATCATTAATGGCAGCGGCCCTGCAGACCGTCGCACCCGCCGGCAGGCCTTCTCCACGCAGCGATCATCGCTCAGGACTGCAGGAATCAGTAAATAACTGTTCCACGTAAACGCCGGCAGACCGAACGATAATTCCCGCGCCGATCAGTTTCTGCGAGTATAAAACCCAAATGACAAACGGCCCGTGTGACCCGGCCATCGGCCCTCTACGAACAACAGCCCGTTTACCGAGAATGGCGGCGAACGGCCCGTGTGACCCGGCCATCGGCCCTCTACGGACAGCCGCCCGTTTACCGAGAATGGCGGCCGGAATGATCCGCGACCCGCTGCGCCTCCATCCACTGAGCGGCACCGACTCCTTGTGAATGGGCAGGAAGGATCATCGCCGGGACGGCAGAATAAGGTTACTGCAAATTTGAGCGCATATTCAGATGCAGGACTTGCGCCATTTTTGCATTCCACTGAACACTATGGAAGTCGGCCCCGCGGTTCATTCAGCGGACTTCTGTGTTGCAGAAAAAAAAAAAGAATTGACCCGTCCATCCGTGACGCAAGTTCTGAAACCGCACGCGAACGTGGACTGCGTTTACAGCCACATGCGGATCCGCATGAACATCCGCAGCAGAACGGAGCGGCTCCGCGCATCAATGGGTCAGATCTGCATCGGGGCTATCAGACGTACATCTGACACTTCGATGGCGGTGAGTGAGGAACAGCGGTCACTTCACACGGGGAATCCCAGCCCAACGTAAGGAGCGCGGACAGACGAGTGATCAGCCAGCGCTTGTTTACATGAGCAACAACCGAAACAGGACAAGTGTCGCCCCCTAGGCCGGCTGCATAGCTGGCTGTTCACACAGGGGAGGAATAGGACAAGCAGACGGGGGTCCGAGTGCTGCCAATGGGGGTTACACCCGGGTCACCCAGGCGGCCGTGTGAATACATTGCAAATATCGACCAGCAGATTTTAAAGGGATTTTCTACACAAAATACCACTGATGATGATGATGATGTGTCCTCGGGGTCCGTCGCTCGGACCCCCCCCCCCCCCAGCCGATCAGCAGAACTGCCTGTTCCGCTACACACTGGAGCGCAGCTGCCAGATTTCAACAAGACCCCAGCCTGCAGTACAAGCAATGGCCACTACACAAGGGTCGGAGCAGTAACTCCACTCTGACTGCTGTGTGTAGCGGGGATGACAGCGGACGCACACTCAGCTGATTGGCCGGGATCTGGAGCGGCGGACGCAGCCAACCAGCTATTGATGACAGATCCTGAGGATACATCAGCCATGGTATTTTACCAGGGGGGGGGGGGGGGGGGGGGGGGGGAGGGGGAGCCCGACACGTCCCATTTTTGTACAGTTTTCTAACTAAAATTCCCATTCAGGTCAATGGGGGGGGGGATAAAGAAATACAGACCCCAATCCCGCGACGCCACCGTATTTTTCACACGTAATATCCACGGGGATAATATTTTATAGCCGAGAATATTGCGCACGTTCCGTGCGTTGCGAAGTGTATTAACCCCTTGTTTCCGGTGGGTTAATTTACACAGTGCGAAAAACAACCACCCCCATCGGGATGGAAAAACGGAAGCCGGTTCTATTCAAGCGTGAGAACAGCCCCGCAGCCTGTAGCGTCTCGTACAGGCGGCCGTCCGTACGTGTTACACCCAAGAATCTCCGGCGCAGTCGCTGGTAAATACAGCCGGAGGACCGCGGAGGTCGAGGGAACCGCAATCAGCGGGGGGTTTCCACCAAACATGTCAGTTCTCCTGCGGACCCCCACGATCCTGAGGCGCCAATATGGTGGACACCGCCGCTCTGTTCACTTCCATGGGATCGAGGGAGATTGGCGCTCGGATCGATGCAGACGCACCACCATTCACAGGCGGCGCCGTTCTGCGGATCACGGCGGGTCCCGGCAGATGGACGCCCGTTCCCCGGAACCCGTAATCCGCCCGCTGCAGTGAGGGCGCCGTTACCTGCCGCTAAACGGGGCAACAAGCCATGGAATCCACCGCCGCCACCACAGCTGATTGCGCTTCATTCTTTTCCCGCTTAGGAGTCAATACAGATATGAGAATTGCGCAGTGCTGGTCGCGTGCCGGGAAAGACTCACTGCCGTATCAGACCGCCCTCGCACGCCAACCGCGGCCAAACATGGCGGTCGTGCCGGGACTTGTGGTGAAACCCAAACTTAGGATGGGAAATATCGTTCAACGACCGCCGCGACCATATACAGCAGGAGCGCTCAGCCGCAAGTCGCACCGGGAGTCGTAGTCCCCCACCGTCTGGCGCTACACGAGTCTCGCTGGGAGTTGTAGTCCCACACCAGCTGGCACTGTACGAGGCATGCTGGGAGTTGTAGTCCCACACCAGCTGGCGCTGTATGAGTCTCGCTGGGAGTTGTAGTCCCCCAGCGTCTGGCGCTATACGAGTCTCGCTGGGAGTTGTAGTCCCACACCAGCTGGCGCTGTACGAGGCATGCTGGGAGTTGTAGTCCCACACCAGCTCACCACTTACCCTGGTGGCTGAATAGCCTCCATATCTTGGTGAATAGGATCCCCATGGCGCTCCTGTCAAGCCGCTTCACAGTCCGGGCTGCCGCCGCGCATCTCTAGGCGCCCCTCACGGCCGCCGGTCACTCACTGCCCGACTCTCATCTGACACACTGGTCGCACAGCTGGGCACGTCAGCCGGGAGCGCCCCGCACCGCCCCGCCGACACTCCGCTCCTCCCCCCAGTGTCCTCCGTGCTGGAGACATTTTTCTGACGTCCGTCGCATTAGATTCTGCAGGGATTGGTCTCCGACAAGATGGCGGCTCCCGTTCAGTTTCAGGCGCCTTAGAGGAGACATGAAATTATGTTCCGTCTTCATGGACGGGGGAAAAGTGAGAGCTATAATGGAGTGATTAGGACTTCCTACGAGGCGGTTTACAAGAGTGTCTGCTGGCTAACAGCTGGCAATTGTAGGATTGGCCTCCTGTGTTTACAATGTAAGTGGTGCGGCCTGCAGCGACCAATCAGAAGCCAGATGTCATTTATCCAGTGGAGGTTACAAGATGACAGCTGTGATCTGATTGGTTGCTAGGGCCGGCCACAAGTGGTGCAAATAATTAGCTCCCTGGTGACGCAGCCCTCTTTAGTTTAGCGCTGCGGAATAAGTTGGCGCTATACAAATAAAGATTATTATTATTATTAACCACCACATTCTCAGTCATCGGTCGTTTGAGGGCTTGTGTTTATTCCGCAGGTCGGGTTTAGGGCTCTTACACGCAGCTGAATTACTAAAAAACGCAATTATTAGAACCAATGGATTCCTATGGAAACGTTCAGATAAAAAAGGATGTTCAATCACGCAAAAAAAACGTGCAGCTAAAAAGAAATTCACGCAACGCAAATCCCCTGCTGTGTGAAACGCCCTGAGGCATCCCTGGGGCGCGAGGTGCGGGAGCTCCCATAGACTCCTATGGCAGCTGGACAAAAAGGGCGGAGGGAGTGAGTGCCGCCGCGCCGCTAAACCCAGAAGCACGTTTTAAATGTTGCACTGTACGCTCCTGTTAGTCCCCGCGGGGATGAGATATCTCCCTGGGGTTCTCCTCATCTCCAGAGGGCTGAGGGGATATTCCCGCAGCGGGAGGAAGAGAGAGCAAAATGAAGGGAGTCCCCATGGAACCCCCTTCATCACTGGGGACTCCCTTCATCTCTGCAGGGTGGGAGGGATTCAATACTGCAGGGAGAAAGGGATTCACCAGCAGCACAATGCTGGGGTTTCCCTGGAGGGGGGAAGGAAATCCATAGCAGGGGGATGCCAGTATTCCTCTGCAGGGGAGAATAATCCCAGCAGCAGGGGAATCCCTTATTCTCCCCTGCAAGGAAACCCCGATATCGCATTGCTGGGGATTTCCTTCTTTTTTCCCTGGAGGTGAAGCTCTCTCTCCTGCCAGCGGAGGTATCCCTCCGGCCCCGCTGAGATGAAGGGAAGCCCCGTGGAGGAGAGGGTTCCCCCAGGGCTTTCCTTCATCTTTCTTTCCCGCAGGATCAGCAGCGCTTTATCAAAGCAACGCACAGCTCCCAATGCTGTGAATGGGCAATGTCACCGCTAATTAAGCGGGAAATTGTCCATTCATGCGATTTTTTTTTGCGCGGCTAACGCCTGGGTGATTCTGTAGCCCGTGTGAATGAGCCCTGAGTGGGGTGAACCTGGAAAAAATAGGCAAATTTGCCTTTTTTTTTGCGCAGAGGAAGTTTTCTTTTAGGTAGTCACGGTGCGATAAAAATTCCGCGGTGACCTCATCCTGCGATCAGTACGATTACAGCAGTACCAAAATATAAAGTGTTTTCATGTGGTACTACTAAAAAACAAAAACCTTTTGAAAAACAGCTTACTTTCCGTCGCCATCTTCTGACCCCGCCTACGGGCGGGCGAGGGTCTGCTTTTACGGGTTGAGCTGCAATTTCTATTTGTACCATTTTGGGGACTTTCTGAATATTTTTTGCTTGCAGACGGTGGGACCCAATAAGCTGAATCGTGGCGTTGTGTTTGCTCCGCTGATGGCGGTCACCCGGCGCGATGATTAATGTGATATTTTAATACATTGGACTTTTACAGACGCGATGATATGATCGGGGGGGTCTGACCGCTGGGACTCTCAACGATCGCTAGAGCAGGGGTGCTGAAGGTCCCCCCATGCACAGAGCGGAGGTCGCACGTGCACGCTGCTGCTATAGTCATACCAATGGGGGTCTCCTGGGCTCCCATTGTAACGGATGGAGCAGTGGCGCACATGCATGTGGGGAGCTTCGGAGTCCCTGTTTTTGGGATGGTTGGGGTCCCAGCGGTCGGACCCCCATCAATCATAAGGTTATCCCCTATTCTATAACTCTATGACCTGGCACAGCCCGGTTTGTAGGATGAAATCTACAGCAGGCCTCAAAGCCTTCACTAGGCCCCAGGCTACCATGGTGACGAAGGTGACCGGATTTTCCCAGGGTCAAAGCGGGACAAGGGGTGTGGTCAGGGGCGGGGCTTATCATATACCTCCATCATTATAAAACGTACCGGTCCGGTTCAAAAAAGACACGGAGGAAATTTCGCAGCATTTCTGCATCCAAAGAACAGTCAGGGTTTCCGTCGCTCTGTTCCGTTTTTGGAGGACAGAAACTAAAATAAGGCTAAAAAAAAGGATCCATTTTTTTTCCCCTGCGATTTCGATGGGGTTTTAAAAAAACGGAAAACAGACAGAAAGGCTTCAGTTTGCTTCTATGCCGCCAGGTTTCCGTTTTTTTGGACGAAAACATAATGCGGCAGGCTGAGCTATCTACTCATCCAAAAAAACGGAAACTTGACAGAAATCGATGAGGAAAAAAAAAGATATTTTTTTCCATTTCATTTCAGTTTCTCACCTACAAAAACGGAAACCCGGACCTGACCCCAACGCAAACGTGAGCGCGGCCCAGGGCACCGTAAGGGTGTGGTACCATATAAGACAGGAAGACATAGACTAGAAGGAGAATACATCTGTATATACACAGAGGCTCGTTAGGCATAAAGTACATAATCGTCCGTCAGGCTGAGCGCCGCGGTCGGGGGCGCGATGTGTAGTAAACAGCGACATCCAGCGGTGGAAATGAAGAACTGGCACAGAAACGCCTTCAGTGAAACGACATGTCCGAGGTGGAAGTATACAACTAACGAGTTTAGCGGTCCGACCAATGCGCAAATTACAGAAGTATCAACAATTAAAAGGCTACAATAACCCCGCTAGGGCTGGGTTCACTCGGGGCGGAATCGCCACAGAATTTCTGTGCGGACTCTCCGCACTCAAATTCCGCATGTATTCTTAAGCCTGAGACTAAGCAGCAAAGTGGACGAGATTTGCAAAAATCTCCTCCACCTACTGCGGACAGGCCGCTGTGGAAAAGCCGCGCGGAAACTGACATGTGGCGCGGAAATCTAATCCGCGACATGTCAATTGTATCACTGTTTCCGCTGCGGGCTCTCCTCTCCATGGGGAGAGATTTCCGCAGAAGAATACAGATGGACAAGCCGCTTCAAACCCGCACCAAATGGCGCAGACTTAGAAGCAGCCTCTCCACTGCAGAAATCTCGCAGAATGTCCGTGCGGTTCTGCTGCAGACCTTCCATGGGATTTCTGTCCCATGAGAACCCAGCCTAAGAATGACCGCAGTACTGCAATCTGGATGCCAGACAGAGGAGTGGGCCGCACCAACTGCCGCCGTATGACATCAGCACCGCCGCCCGGGTACCCATTAAAGGGTTGTTCCAAGATGGCATCTGCTGTTCATATACCTCATTATCACACATGTCCCACAGCTCGTATGGGCGGCATTCAAGAAAAAAAAAGGGTCACACGGCGTATGTCTGCGTGCGTGAGATACGCGGCCAATCGCAGTGCACTCGCTGCCATACACGGTCTCTGCCAGCGTTTTACGCATACGGTCTTGTGAATAAGGCCTTAGGATATATTTACACCGCCCACCGATATTGTTCTTGTAAAATGGCGATTTTCTATGTGAGTGTGATGCAGCTTGGGAGAAAATAGCTTCGCATCGCCAAACGTGATTTTTACACACGTTTTTCAAAACGCATCAAAATTACATTTTTTCAGTAGGATTAGGATTAAAAATGGCCTCACCGTCGCATGAAGCTTCCATGGACACACGAGTGCGATATGAGTGCAGAAAAATCGCGTCTTTCTGAGACCAATATCGCACTCACCTGGGTAAATGCACCATAAACATGGCGTTAGGGCGGTATCACACGGGCAATAAAATTGCGCAATGAGAGAGGGTAAAAATGCTGAATTATCAAACCAATGACTTTGAATGGTTTCCTTTAGATTTGCAATGTTTTCACTCATGCGGTGTTGCGATAAAAAAAAAATTGCAGCTTGTCCTATGTTTCTGCGTTTTGCGATTTTTAAAAAAAATTTTCCATGTTTCCCTATGAAACCTCCTTTTTATCGCTTCACAACACACAAACTTGCGATTTTTGCGCAATACATATTTAACATCCTTTTGACTTTCCCCCCCAAATTGTGGCAAAATCGCAAACGGCAGCAGTGTTTTTGCAACAAAAAGCAGTGCTAACACTCAAAAATCCCATGGACAAAAACGCAATATCGCGATCGCCAGTGTGAAACTACCCTTAGACTTCATGTCCACGGCACATATGGGTTTCACATGGGAAATCCCGCACAGAAGCCGCTTGTGCCTGCAGCCAGTGACCCTGCGTACCTGCCCGTGTCTTCTTTAGTGTGTACTCCTTATGTGTGCGGCCGCACATGCGCAGTATACTTTTTTTTTTTTAAATCTCCTGCTCTTCACATGGAATCCGCAGGGCTGCGGGTCGGACGGCTTCCATTGCTGCGATTTTTCATTTGTGAAAACCGCAATTGGTTTCCTCTCATGTGCATGATCGTTTTTCCATAGCGTGCTATGGCGGGTTATTGCTGTGGGATCCTATGGGAGCTTCTGGCAAGGGGAGGGACTTTAACAATGTCACCTGCTGCTAAACTCCCTCCCCCTCTCCTTTTCTGATGGCTCTCAAAGGCTCCCATAGTAGTCTATGGGAACCGGCTACATATTCCATCAAAAGATAGGAAAGTCGTATATTTTTCGGGCGGCCGATTTTACGCCTATCTGAACAAATGCTTCGGAATCCAACACTTCAGATGGTCGCAATGTTCGGCCAACGCTTATCACGGCATGATAGCCAGGATAAAGCGCCCGTGTGAGAGAGGCCCGGGGTGCTTTTAGATGGGACAGTATTGTTCAAAAAATCAATCAAATGAGTGAAAGTGATCGATAATCCTTCAATCTAAACACAAGCCGATGACTAAATGCCAAACGAGGATCATTCGCTTCTCACTCGGCCTTCATTGTATTCAAGGATAAAAACCATTGTCGGCTCGTTCACCGCTTGTGCCGTTTGAGCAGCGTTTCACATAAGAATGTTTGCAAATCAGGGAGATGGAACAATAACTCTGCAGCGCCACCTATTGGAAGGCAGCATTCCTGCAACTCAATATCCAACCCTTTATACAGGTTTTTATAATAATGATTGGGAATTGACTAAAATCCAGAATCCATACACAGACAGACGTTTCGGGGTGATTGCCCCATATCAGTGTGCAGTACGTTTCTGGCTTGGCTGGTGAGAGGCCTGTGATGTGGGTCAGGAAGTTAATTAGCCATCTCGCTTGCACGACAAGGGTCTGTAGCGCTGCTCTAGAATGACCACGACCGAGAGCATTGTTCCATTTGGTGTTGATGTTGGAGGAGGTACCGTTGCCTATCTGTAGCACCCACGAGTGCCACGGATGACCAGTAGGCCTCCACGATCCGGCAGGGGGTCGTCTCTCGATTTTCCTAGCAATTGCTGCGGTTAGAGCACCGTGGGCCGGAACAGCTTCTGAAAAGCCGGCAACATGACCAAAAAGTGCAAGTCGTCTCCTTGTTATTTTTTTGGAATTGGCTCAAGCCCTGTGCGAGCCTGTATGTGATAAAGTCAAACCAACGGACACGGAGAATCTGGCGATGGCATCGCATGTGAAAGGACTCCAAACACCCAGTGGTTTGCGACAGCAAGGTCCAGGTCTCTAAGCCATACAATAATATTGGCATAACGCAGGTCTGGTAGAATCGAATCTTAGTCCTGAGTGTTATGTTCTGCCTCTGCCAGAGTTTATCCAGGGACCTCATCGCCGAGGCTGCCAGTGCTATTCTCTGCAAGATGTCTGGAAGCACCCTCCCATCTGTGTGCTGAACACTTCCGAGGTACACAAACTCACTGACAGCGTCGACTCTCTGTCCGTTTAAGTCTAGGTCCGGAGGGATTGCGCCGACTCCTAGATTCTGCAGCTTGGTTTTTTGCCAGGAGATGTGAAGCCCAAGACAGGACGCCTCAAAATCAAACTGTTCTAATGAGTGTCTCAGATTATTAGATGTGACATCCAAGAGTGGAACATCGTCGGCGTAGTCCAGGTCAGTGAAGTGGTACTCCGTCTTGGTTCCTGCAGAAGAGTGCGGGAACCAAGACGCAACCTTGTCGAACAACAGACGAGGTCTCAAAACTAGCAGAGGTTGAACTGTTGATATGGACTTTGCCAGATGTGCCCTGATGTGTCTTTTAGTAGGTTTAGAAGGTATGTGGGGATGCCAATGCCATGTAAGGCCTTCCAGAGGACTTCTCTGTCGACTGAATCGAACGCAGCCTTGAGATCGACATATGCGACGATGAGCGGTTTGTTAAATTCTCTATGTATATCTGAGAGGAGCCTAAGAGCGAGTATGGCATCCACGATGGAGCGCCCTGTCGTGAAGCCTGACTGCTAGGGTCTCTGCTTGGAGGTCAAGAGTGGTTGTACCCTTGAGAGTAGAACGTGTGCAAAGAACTTACCGGGAACCGAGAGGAGCGTTATCGGCCTGTAGCTTAGTGCATGTTGTTTTTGGGCCCTTC